>NC_061533.1:5280000-5460000 GCF_022379125.1 Scophthalmus maximus | reverse complement strand
CCTCCAAATAGAAAAGCTGGAATGGATTTTGTTTGGGTTTACTACAATCTCCCCTCTGAAACCATACAGGCACTTTTATTGTGCAACATTACTGACAAATAGGCCACGGACAACAGATTCATGAATAAAACATCTTCTCGCAGCATGATGGTGCACCAAAAACCCAGTGATGTTGTTCATATATTTGCATCAACTCTAGGGGGGGGGGGGGGGGGGACAGCTTATTTTCGCCAGCTCGTGTGTATAGATAGAGAGATAAGTTTTAACTAGGTGAAAAGTCACAAGATTTCCTAATTGATAGAAGTAGAATCTTTTAATCTTCTTCAGTAATAACTCGAAAAAGTAATAATCCTTGAAGGGAGCTATATTTTTACCACTGCCTCCTTAATTACATAAATCAGGGATATACTCCCTTGGATCAGTTTCAGTGGTTTTTGTTTTACCAATTTATGTTTTATCTAAATTTACAATCTTTCCCTGGGAAGAAGGTGTATCATGCTTATGAATTCCATGTTATATTTGAAATATTGGTAATGTGATTAAGTGACTAAATAGAGCACCTCCTATTGAGTCCAAAAAAAAGTTGTATGTCATGTAAAGTATGCCATGCAAAACGTTCCTGTATCAACACATTTCATTATATCATTTTGAATCTTTAGCCACAACATTGATATTATAAGCGTAGTAAACTGTAGATAGTCAAGCTTTTCATTTGAGAAGAGCCACAGGACAACAAGACATATAAACAACATGCGTTTAGATATTTTGCATATTTCATTATTCCTGAAACGCAAGAGTGACAAAACACAACATCACCAAGTTGTCAGGTATTGGGGTTATTTGAAAACGCTGCCTTCGGGGTTTTTACTAAAAATTATGCTGCAAATCTGTGATCAGTGAACCACAGCGGCTCTATTGATTATGAAACATGTTCCTGATTATCTTGGTCAGGCAAAAACAGGCAAATAAGTAGAGCACCAGAGATGTAATCTCCTTACGGCTTTTTATGATTACACAAACCCATATAAGTGACATTAATGAGTGAAAATTATTTTGAATCAAAGCACAAATTTTAAAACAAAACCAGGCACATGCTCCATTTTTTAATTCTAATGCAACTTCAGTGTTTAGGCCTCAGATATTTGATTGGATCTATTGGAAGTATAGTGGAAGTAATAATGCTCTGCAATTCCTGATTAATCCTCTATGTGACGCTGTCTCACACACATGCACAAGCCTGGAAACCCCACTGCAGCGCCGTCTCGTCCACACGTCTCCCGTCATCACAGCTGCTCACTGCCTGCCAGCTCCACCGGTGCTAATTGAGTTGGCATGATAAAGCACGGGGGCGAAACTGTGAATGCAGAATGAGACTTCCAGGCACACAAGATGGAATGTCCCCTAAGAGAAACTAATTCTGAGGGGTGAGAGAAATCTTAGTTTTTTCCTTCGGAGCACCGATTATCCTTCTCCCCTGCAGCCTAGCTTCAAATATCGGTCCCATCTGAGCGTCCCCACTGAGCGAGCACTCCGATCCAAAGGGTTTCAGATGAAAACCAATTAAAGCCCTTAACAAAAGAGCAGCACGGTTAAGCATTATTGCACCACTTTCACTAATACCTTCACTCGCGTTCAGGGGATATTAATCGGTTCGCCGAAAACGGAAGCCAGTCTGAAAACGGAGCTTTTCAGGAATGCAAATGCTTCGGCTGTTTACTTGTTCACATTCCAGTTTCTGATCACTGGCTGCACAAATCCCTTTGCCCCCGGAGAATGTGGATGACATGTCGGGGCCCTCTGATTCACTGTGACACCAACAGTAATCCTTGAACTGACAGCACGTCAAAGACACGCAGCCACTCGGCTGCTGATGAGGACGACTCTCGCAAGCCCCTTAAGTGTCGCCCACCCACTCTGCTGATGGTGCGCGTGACGAATGCCACCTATGGTTCAAATTGCAAAGCTGTCAAAAGGAATCCTAACAAAATAAAATAAAAACAGCGTATTCATTTAACAACGAAGAAAAATGACTCTCGTTTAGATTGTATGCTAGTCAGCACAATGTGAAAATAAACCATAAATCACCCTCTTTACTTAAAAAAAAGTGTGTGACGACAGACAACGTTAGCTCACGCTGTTGTTGAACAGCATCCCCCTGGTGACTATACTATGGAAAAACCCTTCATCCATTTCATTCTTCACTTCCCCTTCCTCTGGGTGTTCTGTGTCTCTTCTGCTCCTCACCGCCCTCGTGTCTGTGGTCGTCCATCTCATCACAAATGGAAATCATCCAGGCGCCAAATCCCAGCGGTCACTTCTGCCACAGGAGTCGGTGCAAACAGCTGCTGCCATGAATCGGTGCACTGTTAACATCTCAGGACACTTTATTCCACTGGGGAAGTTTGGCTCTATCTATAGACAAGAATCAAATCTGTGAGAGATCTCTGAGAAATATAACCCCCCTCATGGAAATAAGACATTTTTGTTTAACAATATTGGTATTGCTGGGGGGGGGGGGGGGTGCTGCGGCTTTAGAAAGTTCAACATCAACAACTTGTGGGTTTAATGAAAAGCATCAGAACCCCACTCAGAAATCGACGACTGCATCAAACTGTCACAGTGTCGCCGTTTGACTCACGACAAGGTGTAAAGAGTCGATTCAGTGACCAACTCAGGCTGCTCGCTCTGTCGACATTACTCCCATCAGCCTCCTCTCTTGATCAGAGGAGGCAAAGAGAAGAACAAGGAGCGATATTAGACACGCAGAGGAAAGGCGGATGAAACCAATTTTCTTCCCTGCTGTTTGTTCTGTTTTTCTGACTGATTGTATGAAAGCGTTTGCTGGCTTATTTCTATTTCTGACATGGACTGACGCTGGTGCCCCCCCTCTGCTGGCTGACAGACCGAAAAAAATTGATGCACACACTCAAATGTATAATCTCTCACACACACACACACACACACACACACACACACACACACACACACACACACACACACACACACACACACACACACACACACACACACACACACACACACACACACACACACACACACACACACACACACACACACACACACACACACACACACACACACACACACACGTCAGACCCATGACTTCATTGAGATTGCTCCACTTGAGCACCCACACAGCCGAGCCGTCGTAACAGCCCTCTGACAACGCACCCCGGAGATAATGACAGCCCTGGGGAGGGGAGACCCCCGGCCCCACAACCTGCTCTCTCCACAGCCACACTGTACGCCCACGGCATCATCACAGACAGACATACTCCAACAGTGCAGAAGGGCCTTATTGCCTGAATACTGTTGGAGTGGCACATATTGAGCAACTTCCATTTGCCCACAGACAAACAGATTTGCTCTCCTTCATTTATTTTACAGTGAGCTAGTGGGAACTTCTGCTCTTTTAAGACCTGGGTCTTGTTTTAGCTTTTTTGCCATATCATTTGAACTGAAATTGGACATATCCCTCTGGTTATTTCATCCGTTGACACCCTCTCAATTGCTTTCCGAGAAAATTCACAATGTACTGAATATACATATACTGCCACCCACTTGCCTTTTGATGGCAAAAATAAAAAGATGTGAGATGGGATCAAAGTGCCCCAATGTATACGGCGCTTTACCGCCTATCTTACTGTAAATGGGAGCATATTTTTACAAAATGAACATCGTGCTGTATTGAAGAAGACTTGAAACTAGAGATGGAGACCATAAAATGTTTACTGATGTTATAAAACAAGTGAGAAGTAGAGTCATTTTCTCAAATACTTCTATTGGAACTGACTTCTTTTAGCAACCAGTGGAGTCGATTTCTGCATTTGCTTCCCTTTTTGAAACCGGTGAACTCGTCCAATTTCAACCCACTGCCTTTATCTCCCATAGCAGTCAATGACATGTGTAAGGAAACAGATGCTTAAGGGCCATAAGGGCAGGGAAAGGAGGGTGGGTGGGTGGGGGAGGTGGTGCTCTGGCTCTCCCTCGAGGGGTAAATTTGCTTTGAGGCTTAACACTCGACAAGGCATCAGCACAGGAAATAATCAACATCATAAATCGAGAGCGGAAGATCATCAGCCGCGAGGAAGAGTGTCCCTAACTCCCAGTGATATCGTCGTCCGCTTTCATTCCCACTTCAGCATTGAAACTAGCAATTACTGTGCACTGGCAGAAGACACTGCCCTGGTGTTTCCTTCTGCATTCACTTCTGAAACACACATTGTGCAGGCGTGTGTGTGTAAACCTGCCATTCACAGCGGTTTGTTTTTAAAGAAAAGAAAAAAAACAAACAGAGGATGCTGTGTTTTTCATGGCAGGGTCAATGAATCATATAGATCGATGAAAAGACCTGGGATGTGCATTGACGCACATGGATGAAAAAACACACACACACTTAGGCATAAATGCGTTGGTAGCCTGGCAACGAGCCCTAATTACCCCTTTACAATTGAATAGTGATCAGAAAGACAATTCACAGGAGACATAGTGGATGAACCGCTGCCAAACATCATCATCCCAGGGTCTTCGTGACACAGCAAAGATGTGAAAGACTATTAGAAGAAAAACCTAACGCCACTGTGTTTTGACTGGATTTACATAATTAATATGTAGTGTCATCGATAGCATTGACAAATGTTTTTTTATGTCAACAGTAGTGACAAAAGTAGCATAAAGCTAAAGGAAAAAAAAAAGAAAAGAAAAAAAGCATCTGTAGTCGAATACTGAGAAGTCACTGCATCCCTTGGGAAGGCGCACAGACCAGTGTGTGTGTGTGTGTGTGTGTGTGTGTGTGTGTGTGTGTGTGTGTGTGTGTGTGTGTGTGTGTGTGTGTGGCATTGATATAAAACATACTGCGTATTTACTGTTCACCGTGTACTGCAGGGAGCTCCAGAGACGGACGGAAAAGTGAAGAGAAGGAAAAGATGATGAGAGAAAGGCGAGAGCAAAACTTCCCAATTACTTTCGTTTTCCATTCATACGAGACACGGATCAATGAGCCAATCACAACAAAAACACGGATGGCCTCCACAGCTGAAACATGACTGTGCCTGCCCCCCCCCCCAACGGCCTGGGGGTTGAAAGATAACATACACAATGTGTGGCGTCTGTCAAGACTCAGCTATAAATCAGTTATTGGCACAAACAGCCGTGCAAATCAACAAGACAATCTTTTAAATATAACCTGTTGGTAAAGGTGTAGCGACGAGAGTCAGAGTTTACAGGTTGAGAAAATGAGGACGGTACAGAAAGCAGAGGTTTGGTTTCTTATAACCTCAGATAATGAAACGCCACAGACGTGGCTGCATGGCGAGATAAAATTAGCGGCAAGGATAAAACCAGGGGGTATCTTCCACTTTGTGTGTGAAATGACCGTTCCATTAGAGCACACACACACCGCTGCCTTATCTTTGTCCAGTTTCTGTAAATAGAAGCTCGCTAACCTCTATGCTTAAGGTAACAGTCCTGCCCCGATTAATAAATCCGCTGTGTCCGATATGTCAAACGCCCTCGGGCTAAAAAAGGCGGCATTCGATTTTAACGGGCGAAAACAGTTTACCTCTTTACAGTCTTGAGAATTGAAAGATCCTTAAATAAAACACAGTGAACTGATTGAAGACGGTGTGACGAAGTTCAAGTACAAGTCTCGTGTTAACTTTAAATTTAAAGTTGGTGACAAATTAACAGGAAGACTCTGTTGCTGCTGCTGCTGCTGCTGCTGTTGTTGATCCTGCAGTGAGACGGCTTTATTTCAGCACCACGGAGAGCTCCACACTACTCAGCTGTAGCCGATGCTCGGATAATTCCTCCCCTCTTGGATATGAGAGGCCATCTGTTAGTCGGCCTCCCTCCGACTGCGCCAGTAATTTACCTCTTTGGAGACTCCCGTGCACTCCAGCGTTCCGAATGACTGTAACGCCAGTCAGGGGCCAAGGGAGAGGGGGAATTTAATGTTCAGTTCAGAGCAAGAGGAAAACGCAGTCCCCGATTCTACTATGAAACATATTCAATAAAAGCATCCCCGCCCACGATGTCAACACGACTTTTGATGTACTTTGCATTTTCTACGCTCATTTCTGTGATTCACTATCCATACATCTACTCTGAATCCGGGAGGAAAGACGTGTTTCTGAAGTCACTTTGTACCAATGTGACAATGTGGCCGGGAAACCAACTTCCAGGTTGACAGGGGTCCAAATAGTCCATAACTCATCACAGCTGTAAGGTCTGAGCAACTAAAAAAAACTCTAACTGCACGGTTTCAGTTTCCCTTGCTGTATCTACCTACACATCTCACCAAAACCAAAGCTATAACACTTCTGGAGTGTGTTCATTATCCGTTCCGCTAAAAGCATCTCGCGAGATTTGAATATAAAGTAGATGCACACACATATACACAAACAACCCCCCCCCCCCGGAAAATTCCCTGGCCGGCCTCTGATGAGTGCACAGCAACAGTGTTCGTCATGCTACCTGTCATCATTCTGAAACGTCTGGTCCCCCAGAAGCAAGTCCCTGAAGCGATAGCGAGGTGGAAGAGGAGGCACCTCGGTGTCCACCTCCGCCACCTTGAGAGCCGAGATGTCCAGGATAACACCAGAGTTGCTGCTGTTGTTCTTCTGCAGGGTCTCCGTGGAAGGCCTGCGGGGACAAGAAGGTAGAACTGCTGAGAGAGGCTGTTACATTAGAGGAATCACATTAAGGCACAATTTCCAAGTTTAACAGATACAACAACAAAAGTGCCAAGATCATTTGGAAATAGGGCGAATACAAGGTGATGAAGAACAAGTCTGTTACGGAGGAGAAGATGAAATGCACATGGAAAACGATAAGAAGCAGTGTTGAACTCTCTGAGACCCTAAGACCAAATATATTTGCATTTTAAATGTTATATTTAAATTTCTTGATAATTATTCTCTTCCAATTCTAATTTTAGCCTAGTTTGCTTGAGAAAGGAGATGCTGGGTTACTGTCCTAAAACCATGAAGATACATTATTCAATCAGACTCTTTTTGTCGTTGTCTAGGCAGAAAAAAGGTTAGCTGAAGTGGTTCATTCATCGGTTAGGACTTCATAACTGGGACAGAAGGCCCGAAGCCCCCACAGATGTGAATGTTTGAAAGTGGCAGGTGATTTAGCCAATCACGTTTTGATTTAAAGTGGATAAGATAATAAATCAGAACCATAGACCTTTCCTGAAGGCTCAAGGCCACAGCTACATCCCAGGGTTTACACTCTCTCTGTCGAGGGGTTTAAGCTGCCGAGCAGAACAGACAGTCACCGATGGCGAAGTGATTGGTGAAAATGAAACTGACAGGTTCAGAATGTAAAAAAGCTAAAGCAATGTTTTGATTTTACAAAATTACATTAAAACTTTAATGCAAGATAGTTTGCAACCGGCTGGTTTCTGAAGGAAGTGAAGAAGAAGAAGTTTGCCCGAAAGTTTGCAATGGACTTTAAAATGACAATATTCACAACTTGGAATATGTTTGGATCGGTGGTGGACCCTTACAGACTGAAGGATTATAAATAATCGAGGAATGGACAGACAATCAGATTTCGCATTACACTTCAAAAAAAGCGATGGAGTCACTTCCATTTCGCCATCTTGATCCCAGTACACAACTCAAATATAAATGACTTGCTTTGTTAGAGAAATGCTAAACAGGGGAGTGGAAGCAAGTCCTGTACGAAAGGCTGAACCATATGATGTAACTCTCCTGTGCATCATATATTATTAAACAAAATAAAAAAAGAACATAAAGAATTGCATACATTTTTAAAATAAACTAAAATAACAGACATCTTTTTCCAATCAGAGAGGACGCGGTCAGGGACAGGTAACTACAGAGACAAAAATGACGACGCAACCCACCTACTTGCACATAACAGTAGACGTGCATGCGATTGTGTGCGTCTACTGTGTACACGATTTGCAGTATTGCTGTGCATGTATTTACAGTATACGTGTTCCCACCACATCACACATAGGTCAATGAAGTTGCTTCCGGAAATTACCTGTCACTGTGGGAAGTCGACGATCGGTGTGGCGGGTTCATTGCTGCCTCTGGTGGGGGATTTGAGTGAAAGGGAAAGAAAGACAGGGAGAAAGTTTAAACACTTATTACAAATTCACATCCTTAAGACTTGGGAGGATGTAATATGATACGTTCACTGCCTGTGTAGCAGCTTAACTCTGCCGTCAGAAGTGTGCCGCTCTTTAAAACAGAGCAGGATTACAAGAGCACGCTTTAATGCAACGGCACAGTTTTATATTGCCAGATAGATAGCTGTTTTATTATTCATTGTGTGGATTCCAATAAAATGGAAAGTAGCAATTCGGGTGCATCAATCATCAAATACCTGCTGCGTGTGTGCGTTTACTGAAAGTTTTAACTTTGTGCAGCCATGGCGAGCGGAGATAAACACATTTTCTGCCCATGAAGCAAAAAAACAGGGAGAAGAAAATTATTTCAGACACTCACATTTCATCCACACGTATTGACAACGTATGAATGTGTATGAATCCATGTTCCTTCATGTGTGTGCTTTTCTTCTTCGAGTGGATCCGTGTTCAGCTTGTTTCATGGATGTTGTTGTGCACATAAAATTGCATAATTTACATGAGATTGCAACTGATTTTCCCTCTAAAGTGTGTACTGGGGAAAGTGGGTAATACAGAGCCGTGTATTTGTCTGTGGTCGTCATAGCAGAGTGTGGGCAGCCTTGAGTGCGCTAATAGCACCCAGAGACATGCCCTCCCTGATTAACAGAGAAAGTACAGACCCTCGACATCGCAGGCGGAGGAATGGGATCGGGGAGCTGATGAGAGGAAAAGGAAAGCAGAGGAGGAGAAAAAAAAAACCCATTGTTCTTCCCAACATGCCCTTTCTGTACCTAAGGGAAGAAGGGGAAGTTATGGAGAACACGGTGACAAGATTAAAGAGGAGAAAAAAAAGTGAGAGACTATACCAGCAAGTTCATAACAACACGAGTAAAAAAACAAAAATAGGGCCCCCCCTGCAAAAATTCCGGAGTCTGCAACCTTTTGAGTGCCGACTTAATGGATGAGGCAACGCAACCACAACACTGGGGAACAGAGTGGCTCCCGGTAAAGAGACCGTCTCCACTTAATGGAGAGAATACCACAGATTCAGACCAATGAAAGCAGATCAAGGGAGGGGAAAAAAATGCATTCAGGGCAGAGATAAAAAAAAAAAGGCCACTCCACACAACTAGGAGGACTTAATGAAAAGCAGAATCAAAGCAGAGTAGTGAGGTCTGTGAAAACCAACAGTCTTCTTGCGATACTTGATTACAGAGATCAGTCACCAGCAGCAATATCTAAACATTGGCTAATGATGTAGGACTTGTGATCTGACAGTCATCTGTGAGCACCGACAGGCTCTTGTAAGATTTATATTTTGTTTTGCCATAAAGACATTTGTCTATTGGACTAAGTGTTTCGCTCTGAAACACACGCGTTATTATATTCAAATTATAACACAAAGGGGTAAAAAATGAAACAATTCCCATGCATACAAAACTGGCTACACACTTACATCTACAGTCATATTTCAGAGCATTGTCCACAAGTCTCTAGGCAAATAGGTATGAGTTGGGCTGCGACTGACGATTATGTTCATTATCCATAAATCTGACGAATATTTTCTCGATTAGTTGTTTGGTCCATAAAATGTTGAAAAATGTCAATCGTGTTCCCCAAGATGATGTTTACTTTCATCCACACACCAAAGATATTAAGTTTACTGCCACAGAGGGGCAAAGAAACCAGAAAATATTCACATTTAAGAAGCTGAAATAAGAGAATTTAGACTCCCCCCCCCGCCCTCCATGAAAAATACTTTAACCGATTATTAAAATAGTTGTTGATTAATTTAGTATTGGATTACTTACTGCTGCAGCTCTAGGTAGGAGAGTTAGTGTCATCATAACATTGATCAACCAAAAAAACAACATCTGCAATAAAAATCCATCATAGAATCTAAGGGGGGGGGGGGGGGGTAAACCACACAAACACCAAACTAAAAAAAAAAGCGTGCTCCCATTTGAGCATCGCTGCAAAGTAGCATATAGTATCCACAGTGTATATAAAAACACCAAGCACCTTCACCTGGAATGACGGATCTTGCAGATGCAGTAACATTTACATGCACGGGCTCAGTGAGTCAACTTTGAAACGCAGCACCGCCGGACGCTAACTTTCCTTTACCTGCCTGCGTCCCCGTTTTCGACCGAGGTCCCATCATCGTAAACACTGCTCGGGTCCGGGAGACCTGCGCCGGAGACAGATCGCACAGCGCCGCCCGTGTTGTTGCGGAGGAGGAGGAGGAGGATGAAGAGGATGAAGAGGACTCCCATCAACGCGACCCCCCCGGCGCGACACCTCGGCCATCATTGGTAAATGGCAATTACAAAGGGGAGGGAGGGAAGAAACAGTGCGGGGGGGGGTCCAGCGGAGTTAGCTTCAATAGCTTGTATCAATTCGGTCCATAAACAAGCTCCAGCTCCGTGTCGCCACAACACCGCGACGGGAGTTAGCGTGGTTAGCCTTTTTAGATTTATGAAGGGGAAAAGGGGGAGTGGTCCCGGTCCACGGCTCTGATTGGCTGACACGCCTTTAAAAAAAAAAACAACAAAAAAAACCGCGGTAGTAATTTATCGCACACCTGACGGTTAATTACAATATCAAGGCGCGAGACCGGAAGTCGCCGGACAGACTTCCCTGTCGCGTGGCAACAACTTTCCTTTTTTTCGTTTTTGTTGCCACTGTTGACGGAACTATATCGCTTGGCCGAAAACGGGCTATCTGTTATTTTTTTTTATTATTCTGGTAAGTTTGTTTTGAGCTCGCAATGCACATGCGCGTTCGGGCTGCTGTCGCGTCACAAACGTTTGGCCTCACGTCGCCTGAGGAGCCGCTTCCGTCGCAGCTGCAATAATATGGGCATGGCGCTCGCTCCTGTCGGTTTCCGTGCTCCTCTCTCAGTCAGCATCAGCACCAGCGTCTTTTTTCTTCTCTCCCCCATCCTCCCCGGGAAAGAGCAAAGGAGCAGTGCGCCCATTCCTCCTCAACCTGGAGTCGCCGACACGGTGCCTCGCCATCTACCGGAGGAATGTGTCTACACCGGGGAGGATGCTGCGTTTGAGGCTGACACGGAAACTTCCCCTTTTTTATAAAAAAAAAAAAAGGCTTTATGGGTGAGATGAATACATCTAAATCTAGGGTCTATTCGTGTGGTGATGCATCGTCACCAGAGAAAATCATACTTGTCTTGTGGTTTTGAAATTGCAAAAAAAGGGAAAAAAATTCAAAAAGGCTTTATGTCTCGACCCTTTGATTCATAAGAAAAATCAGGTGTCATCTGGTGGTGAGATGTAGAAAGTGTAACTTTGCTATGTAGTCTATAGCTGTTGTGCATGAAGACGTGTGTGGCTATTGCAGAATACAGCACCGGTCACTTTCTGTCATGTGAAGGCTGCAAATGTCCTGTATAGACATTTGCTCTGGAATCAGACCCCAAATCATAAATCCTTTATTATTATTTCTCAAATATCAATATCATTTGGAGTACACACGCCATGCAAAGTCTTGACAACTTCCAGAGATTCATGATATCTCACTACACAACACATTATTATTATTATTATTATAATTTTTTTTGGAATCTGTTCAAACATACCTGCAACAGTTCTGTCCTCTGCTACTTGCCTCACAGTTGTCCGTCTCAAATTGAAAAAAATATTCATTCTGTGTGTTCACACGAGAGGCACGGATCGTGGGAGACACCGCCGGCTCGTACGCTTGTCTGTGTGTGTGTGTTTGTCCCCTGGAAAAAGCTGTGTTGCTCTCTCCTTGCGCTCAGCCTCTCCACATTTTCAGCCCATTACTCTCCAGGGGGACGAGCTCTGAGCGTCATCGTTTTAGAGCCCACACAAGCTACTTATGCTTTTCCCATGCGCAGTAGTCGGATCTCACTCAGCGGCTCATCTCGCCCAGCATCAGTGTTCCCACAGATATCCTTTTTTTGTTTATTGATTTGTTTTTTGATCCTGCTGATTTATATATATATATTAATTTTTTTTGTGTCATTTTACAATCTATTCTTTGAATGTTTACACAAGCTTAATCATTCGTGTCACTGTCTCGTCCCTGGGTCGTCTCCAGTCATGATGAGCGGAATCCACTGACGCTGATGCACACGCACACGCACGCACACACACACACACACACACACACACACACACACACACACACACACACACACACACACACACACAAAATGTGTCACATGATTCACATGTACAATTCAAAGAAAAAAGCTCTAAGATGACTTGCATAAAAACATTCTATACACCTTTTGCACTTCCGACAGCCACCGAGGTTGTATAAGCCTCCTTGTACAACATATCAAGGTTAAATGACAACGTCCATACACCAATCATTTTGACTTTTAAATCTTTTCTCTTCAAACAAATGCCTGCGGTAAATCCACGTCGACCTTCGTTCCACCTCAATCACGAATGCACATGAAAGCCCCAAAAATATTTACAAATGTCACTCGGTGTACTATCTCTTAAAACACAACCATCACTTCCTCATGTTTCACATTGTGATTATCTTTATCTAATATAATGTCAATATCATATTGAGACTGTAATTTAAGGCTGCTAGTCCAAAAATTTGATCTGTTGTAAGGGTTGGTTAAAAAAAAAAATGCATCCTGAAATGTGTTTTCCACAGATTCCTCTCTATAAAAGAGTTCTGTTTTGTGGGCTAGATACATAAAAAAAAGACCAATAACATATACAGCAACCTGTTGGCCTGTAATATGCTTCAATTCAATGCTCACAGTCATTTTCTTTTCTTTCTTTTTTTCACCAGCGACCGCCACCTCCGACTAATGCAGGGGATGTCTCATTTTGGAGTGAACACTTTAATTACTCAGTCATTATGTTGCCTTACTCGAACCATATCACAATGTGTCCTGGAGACCGGGTGGCGCGCATCCATTAGGGCTATTTTTCTCCAACACCTTTATCCCCGTTGTTCACATAACACACAAGCGTTGTTGAGGTTGTCAGCGGCGCAGCACAGCCACTCGGCCTCCCGGATGCTTGCTCTTCATGCTTCCAAAGTGTCTAAAAACAGACGGAGAGATGGGAGACGGTGAGACACAGTTTAAGCACTCCGTTTTAGCCTGCAGCCCGAAGGCGTATATGATATATAGAAGCCGTCCTTTACAGTACATTTACAGCTTTGGTGCATGAATCACAAAGTGACTCTTATGTGTATTTGTCTGGCTGTGAGCAGACAAGTCTGCCTTGATATGAACCGGGCTCTTTTGGTGCAAAGCTTGAAATTCGTTTGGCGACTGCGTTGTGTTAAGATATATCTACATTGTTTACTGTTCAATAAGTGTTGCGTTTGGATGTTAATGAGCAGGAGCAATATTACTTTTTTTAAGAAAGGGTCTTTGACCAACGTGAGTCAACACTTTTTTTTTCCCTCTTATTTACTGTTTGCACAAAACTGCATCCCCTTGTGTTATAACACTTAGACTCGAAATGATTGAAATGATTGTAAATTATTCAAAGTGTCTCCTTCACCGCAAATGTTCCAATTGGAAATAGACAAAAATTATTTATGTTTCCCAATGCACTTTAATTTTGTTAACACTTCTTGCTATTGAAAAAAAAATGGGGGTAGCCCCTATTGCTAACATACAGAGTGTATTTTAAATACAGTACTGGTTAAAAGCTTTAGAAGACCTCAATTTTTCCAGTTGTTACCGACATTTACAGTGTAATGTCTCATTGTTTCTGAACAAATGAATCATAAAGATTTAATCTGGAAAAATCAGAGCACATTGCTGTTTGTTCTTTTTACCTCCACGTGTTGGTTTCATGGCTGTACACTTCCATTGTTTTCAGGTTGCTGACACCATCAGAGCCTCCCACGGCCAGCAAGGCACCATTGAACACAACCAGGGACATCTGAGGCACGATACACAAGTCAGTATAAAAGAAAGAAAGGAATTTGTTGTTTGGACTATATTTGTTATATTGCAAACGTGTTCAGATGTTTCCATAAAGTGTGAAACCAGTACACTGTGCCATCATATACTTTTGTCACACCATGATTTAAATCATTTTAGCCAACAACTCCATATGGTTGGAAATGTTGATCCACCATTTTGGTCGAACAACTGCTGATATTAATTGGTGGCCAGAGGATGAAGTCTCGAAAATTTGGGAGCTTTTTTCTATCCAGTGAAAAGTTTAGATGTACACTGTGATGGCTAAGGCAATATTTTTTGGTGAAATAATGTTAATATTTGGGCTTTTAGGCAAAATATCTTAATGTGTGATGAATCAGTTGTCATGAAAGACACTCATCTCCCTAAGGATAAATCAAATTAACTTTTGAGATCCTCTCGTGCCTCATCTTGCAAAATCAAAAGGTCAAACTGTTAAATTATTCAATACAATACTAAACAACAACGAAAACAATTAGACTGTGGGGTCCAAAGACGGTAATCAAACTGTAAATCTCTTATTTAATATCAGTAAAGGAAAACAATGTCCCTCCCTCAGTCGTATCTCTCCATCTTTCCTGTTGTTGTTTTTTTTATCATTGAATGTAAATATACGCCTGAACATTGAATCAGAGCGGAGCCCCCAGACATCTGATCTCGTCCATTACTCACGTTGTCCCTCATGCTCCTCATGCGCTTCACAGGGGACCACCTCATGGTGTCGGGGTCGAACCTCTCCGCGGCGCACAGCTCCAGGCCGAGCTCGTCTCTGCCCCCGGCCACATAGACGTGTCCCAGGTAGACGGTGCAGCCGGCGTTCTCCCGGGGACTCCGCATGTGGGCACATATCGACCAGGTACCGTCCGCAGGATTGTACCGCTCCACTGGGGAACGTTTAGAGGGGAGGCAGAAGCCGGATGAGGCCGTATATTGCATATAATACACAGCTGCACATACTGTATGAGTAACACATAACCGGTGCTTATATTTATATTAAACAATAACCCATGTGTTATTGATCTAATGTTGTTTTAGATGTATTTAGGAAGCTGAAAATGTCAAGCTACCAATGATATTAATATCCATTGTATTTCTTTTTTTTTAAATGATCTGCACGATCTTTTTTGTCAGCGCTTGAACAAAAAAAAAAGTTCTGGGAATTTTACTGACGTGCACTTCTCACAGACGGAAATAGTCAGTGACAAGTGGCAGCACAACATAAACCTTGTATATCTTTGGCAAGGTCAACAGGCTGTGGAATGTGTGTGTGTGTGTGTGTGTGTGTGTGTGTGTGTGTGTGTGTGTGTGTGTGTGTGTGTGTGTGTGTGTGTGTGTGTGTGTGTGTGTGTGTGTGTGTGTGTGTGTGTGTGTGTGTGTGTGTGTGTGTGTGTGTGTGTGGGGGGGGGGGGGGGGGGGGGGGGTGTGTGTGTGAGTGTGTGTGTGCGCGTGCGAGAATACTCGCAGAGAAAGGTCGAGCTTGTCATTATGTGACTTAAGTCCTGCTGTGCCTCAAAAAGCTGTCAAAGAAAGCTGAGATATTTTTTCGGAATAATGGTGGGAATAAGTGAATTCACATAACAAAACTATTAATTATTTTTATTATTACTGTAATTCATCATTGTCATTATTCTTTTTTAAAATTTGTGCCATTTGTAACAGGTCACATTAACACACGAAACCTCAACGAGCACTGTCAGACTATTAAACTGAGAATGTAATTAAACTCCAGTTAATCAATTGATAAGACTTTTTGGCACAAGATTATGAAATTGCTTTTTCTGTCTTATATCATTGTAGTTTAATAACTTTGGATTGTGAGCTAAAATAAAACCAAAACGAGCAATTTTGGGGCTTGTCGCGTCTCTCACCTGAACTCAGAGCCATGTCACCGTCGTTCCCCCCGAACACGTACAAATGGCCATCCAGCACAGCGGCCACTGCTCTGGTACGTCTGCTCAGCATCGGAGCCTGAATGCTCCACGCGTTCATTTTCGGATCGTACCTAGAGAAAACGAGGCAAAAGTGTAGCGAGACCAGTGTGACAAATGGTGTGTCAATCATTAATGGTTGCATAACAAAATGTAATTATTTAATTTTTTTTTCTTCTTCTTCCTCTGAGAGTCAAAGTAATGTGAGATGACAGGTAATTCATATCATTATCTCCTTCATTCGAGATGTATGTACTGTACAGACACAGCCTTATTGTACCAAGTCATTTTTTTAATTAGGTTATTGGCACAAACAAGGATGTTTCTTCAAAGGAACCAAGCTAAAAAAAAACAGCAACAGATGGTGTGAAAGAAAAATCTGAATCACTTTTTCTTAATAACTAAAGGAGAAACCTTCTGACTGCAGGATTTTATGGTATTGTAAAAAAAAAGAAAAAAAAAAGGGATGAGACATCTTTCACACATTCTCATTTGTGGAATTGTAATTTTAAAGAGGAATCGCAGATATTGATCTGTAGTGTCACTCTACCTCTCCACAGTATTCATGGCCGTAATGCCATCGTGTCCCCCGATGGCGTACAGGCTTCCGTCCATCGCCACCAGACACACGCCGCTGCGGGGGCTGCTCAAGGGGGCTACGTCTGCACTCCAGCTGTCGGTGTCTGGGCTGTACCTGTCGTGATTAACGTCAATGCGTCGGTGGACGGGATGAAAATCAACGGCTGCTAATATCAGCTCGCGTAGAACCAAGACAGACACAAGCCGTCATAGGAAAAAAATACTTTGTGTTGTGTGTACTCGCTGTTGTGTGCGTTACGCACATATTCACACCAAGAGATAGTATTTGAGTTATGTGAGCATCTGTGTGAACCTCTGCCAGAGTGTTTCCTCTCTGCTTGAAGGCCATTAACAATGGTTTACCTCCCAGCTCAATGCCATTAGAAGAAGAAAAAAGTAAACCAACCAAAACCCAAACTCCTCCTTTTACTTTGCAAATAATTTTACCTGAGATGTCAGAACACACAACAGCACTGTAACCAGCCCTCAGAGAGTAGGTGCTCTCCAGTAACCCAAATGAGAGCTGGCTGGTTTCGGACCATTAACGGCAGATCCGTCTGGAGCAGGTCTTTCCCTACTGGTCTGCAGCCAGCCGGGGATGATCATTAAGAGGCGAACTGGCTGGCATTCGGTCGAGGAGTGACTGTGGGAACTGGGAATAGAGCCAGCCCCTCCGAGACAGAGACATCAGATAAAGTAGGAGGCGAGGAAGTGGGAGAAAATGTGCTTCAGGAGAGTGTGTGTGTGTGTGTGTGTGTGTGTGTGTGTGTGTGTGTGTGTGTGTGTGTGTGTGTGTGTGTGTGTGTGTGTGTGTGTGTGTGTGTGTGTGTGTGTGTGTGTGTGTGTGTGTGTGTGTGTGTGTGTGTGTGTGTGTGTGTGTGTGTGTGTGTGTGTGTGTGTTATTTTGGGCTTTCTCTGCCTATGAAGAATAAGTACCCAGGCAACATGAGTGGATGAGGCAAATCCTGCAAAATAAGGATTTTTGGCTGGTTCACTTTGGGTTATAATTTGGGTTTAATGTCAAAAGGTGTACATCTTATTCCTGCTGTGATGCTGACCTCTAGTGTTCAAAGATGGGAACAACGACTAATGAAAATAGATCTTCTATTCCTCTTGTAAAATGTCAGGCCAGTTTATGTGACACAGGAATTTTTAAAGAAGTGGTTTGAATGAAAAGCCTCCCGGGTGATGTTTCCCTCTGTGTATATTGAACATATCTGGAATTTTCCATTAAAAAAAACATTTTACATGTAAATATTCCTTATATGTAGGGTTGATTTTACAGTTAATGGGAACAGGATAAGCAGGGGGGGGGGGATTATTGATGCCTTGCTTCTGGTTAAAATAAAGTCATACAGAGGGAGCCAAGAAGCTCTTACTTGAATCATTCATTAGATGATTAATAACTGATGACTCCAGCATCATGCTCACTCACACATTACACATTTTTCCCACTCCTTGATAACCAGCGTGATGTCATGAAACGGTTAATCATGTAAGTTTGAATCATCTTATACCAGGAAACAGAAATACAAATTTTAATAAAAGAACAAAAATACAACCGCAGCGGTTTGATGTCTGAATTTAACTGGGACGTGTAATTCAATGGAGCAAGTGACAAAAATAAACACAATCCGTTCAAATGATGATGTGAGGTTCTTACAGCGAGAAATCCTATTGTAATCCTAAGTGTAGTGTGACAATTCAAGATTGAAAATATTTTTCCAAATTGAGACCACACAAATGTTAGTAGAAAAAATGTTTTGAATCTGTACTGTCTCTCACCTCTCCACACTGCTGTAGCATCGGACCTTGTCTTCTCCACCCACCGCGTATATCTTCCCACCCAGCGAGCCCACGGCCACGGAGCCTCGACTGTTGACCATGCGCGCCGCAGATCTCCACTCGTTGTGCTCGGGACAGAACTGTTCCACCAAGCAGGACGGGTCGTCCTGGGTCCATCCCCCGACTACCGAAGCAGAACAGGGTATTCAATACTTTATTTCAATTCGTCACTCAAAACATATCCACATGTACTGTCGTCTCTCTGCTGGCGAGCACCAGGTTTATCTTCATGGTGCTGCCTCGAAAAGAAAATCGAACTCTTCCTTGACGAAAAATGACAATTTAGATATTCTTTTACAGAACTTCCTCTCCAGGCTTCTTTTTAAAATCATAACTTCCTTTTTTGTGTTTTTCAAAATGCAGTAGAAACTAACCCTAACCCAATTTAGACAGCGGATTGGACTGCTTTGACCAGTTTCCATAGTGATGATTGTGGAAAAATAAGGTGTGATGAAAGAGAACTCCAAATTATGAGTGACCTCATAATAAAGATCTACTGATAGGTGGCTGATTAAAGGAAAAACCAAGGGCGTTTTGACCTTTGGAGAAGCTTTAGCGCTATTTGGCAGAGAAGTTTAACACGTCGCTGGCTGAACACTTTTCCCAACTGTGTTACATCATTTTTTGTTTTTTCGGAGACAAGTTGGTCCAGGCTCTCTTGTTTACATCTGCTGGGTTGACATCTGCTGACAGTAAAGGCCGCGGGATTTGATTTACATCATTTTATACTTGCCAAACTTGTGTGAGGACACTTGCATTTGTCATATACAGCCATATACAGCATATACAGCCCCCTCTCACATGATAAATAGACTCATATACAGCAGTAGTCATATACAGCCCCCTCTAACATGATAAATAGACTCCAAAGTTACAGAGGAGTCTGAATTTATTGACACCAGTATGCATTCGTGGCCAGACTCCTGCACCTGAAGGCTGATTAGTGCTGGCAGCCTCTGCGTGGAGGCCGGGGGATGTACAGTCGTTTGGAGACTTGATGAAGCTGCGGTCGATAAAGAGGCTGCACGGTGTCGCTCATTATCTACATCGCTAACTGTGAGCGTGCGGAGACAGACGTCTGTGTGAGAATTATATATTAGCTAAATAACTATCCTGTGAATATTAACAGGAGGCAACTGCTGTGGCGCATGCTCCTGTCCAGAAGGGAGTGGAGCGATCACAGTAAACCACAGTGTCTCTCTGGACCGTGTGGTATCTGTGCATAGACCACGTTTTGTCACATTGACACGTCTCACTGGAAGTTAGTCCCGTTTGTAGGTCGAGCTTCAACAACAATGGATCCTATTTTTCCCCCATAATGCACCTTAGCAGTAATTCTGCTTCAGACTTTATAAAACTCCAGAGCCACAGAGGACAGCACACAGCTATCTTCAAAGTCTGAGTACTGTTCCCCATATACTCAAGTATTTATCACATATTAAAATCTGTGGAGTACCCCTTTAAAAATGAAATATTCCCTGTTTCTGTTCGTAGGGATAAGGTTCCTGTATGGTTTAAAGCATACTACTCCTAACATCAGGTCTCATGGTTTCTGTAAAATATAATTTTGCTTTAACAGCAAGTAGGTATGAGGTAAAATAACGTTCTTCTTAAATCAGACACTCTCCCTGTGAGATTTACACGTTTGCAGGAACTGACCCATAAACATCGTGTTATCCAAGATGTCTCTGGGTGGACTTTTGCTGAGTCCTCTGTGGAGGGAGAGGCGGTGGGACCCTCCGTTGCTCTCTTTGATCAGCATGTGGTTGGGCGCTGGTGCCTCGAGGGCCGCTCTACAACATACAATAAAAAAAATAAAATGAGATAGCGAAGATGTGAGCAAATTGTAGACATTTTAAAGTCCTAACTTTATCACGTTCCTTAGAAAAATGTTTCATATTTAACTTCCTATCATTAATCAAAAGTTGCCATCATTTCATCTACCAAGTGTAAATGATGTATCAGCAACTATACACGCACACGATTATGTAAAAGAAGTCTGAAGTCAACTTTTAAATATTTAGGGTTATATTAGGCTCTGAATTTGGATTGACGCCCTTACCCTTGTTCATTGTACACTCCCATGTTTTATCTCCAGCAGTCAAGATTTGTCCCTCGGCCTCAGAGCTGCAACTTCGTGCCAGCCAGTCAGCCAGTCAGTCAGTCAGTCTCGTCTCTGTATACACTGCTTTGTTCCCTTCAACTACTTGTCACAGCTTTCTGCGCTGAGGGACATTGCACTTGACTGCTCCGAGGAATTAGACCTCCTCCCCCCTCCCCCAAAAAGTGATTCATCCCACCATCTCTTCCGCCTGAAATCCAAGACTCCTCTTCCGCACCCTGCAGCTTCCATACCAAAGGAACTGCTGTTGTCAAGTTTAGGTCCAGACGAGACTCTGTCAGTGAGTTAATGTGTCACCGGTGTGAGTTTAGACCACGTGTCACGGAAGGTCAAGAAGAGTATGCAGGGTTTATTTATTTCTAACCAGCATGAGTTCTTCCTTCCCTCTATGTAGATGAACTTGTGTGTTGAAGGATGTGTGCTTTTGTGTATTTATGTTAAGTGTGTTTCCCTGTGAATTTTTTATCATGAGCTGAAACACGGGGCTGGAGTTTGACCTTAATATGTGTGGGAGCAAATGTGAATGTTTAGTTTGGATTAGAAAAGTCAATGATCATTATTTGAAATATAATTCTAACCTTATACATAGTTATAACCTGGCTGAGCAATAACAATTTTTAGTGGAATAACATGGTCAGTTTCATTGAGCTTTGCAAAAACAATTGTGACAAAAATCTTGTTAAAATCATGTTGATGAATTATGTCTGATCTACTACAAAACAATGACGCACATTCTTTTTTTGAACGTCACATTTGGTTAGGTCATATCAGATTTTCCATTCATATCATATTTTAATCTTAATATTTTAACTTGATGTAAATCTTCCTTTGTTTTCATCAGCAGTTGGAAGATTGTGATGAAGACTATTCATTATGTTTCCAAGGTCAGGAATCAACTGTCACCATCACCAAGTCTGATTATTGACTGAATAAGGTAAAAGGATTTCCCTTTATTTATAATAAGAATACATGTCGTCACCATTTCACATTTTACACCAGAGGCGTCCAGATATCTATTACCGTCCGTCTGTCAGCCCCCCCTCCCCCGAATCTCTCACCCATTCCATCACTTCTTGCGTTCCTCTGATGTTTGCGTGACTTCCCCTGCTACATATACTGTCTGTATTTATATCTGTGTCCGACAGAAACCTCCTCAGATGTTTTATGTAATGATTCATGTAGGTCAAAATGATAAAGGTCAGAACACAAAGTCTATGTCACTGCTGACTCACAAAAATGAGATGAGAGAGAGAGAACGAAAGAGAGGGAGAGATAGATTTAAGATTTACAACAAACCTTTATTTGAAATTGGTTCCTTAAACACAAGTTTAAGCAAGAGAAATGGATAGATAGAGAATATAGATAGATAGGTAAAGAAGAAAGATAGAGAAGATAGATAGGTAGGTAGAGAAGATAGATAGAGAAGATAGATAGGTAGGTAGAAAAGATAGATAGATAGAGAAGATAGATAGGTAGATAGATAGAGAAGATAGATAGGTAGATAGATAGATAGATAAAGAAGATAGATAGGTAGATAGATAGATAGATAGATAGATCGATAGGTAGATAGAGAAGATAGATAGATAGAGAAGATAGATAGATAGATAGATAGATCGATAGGTAGATAGAGAAGATAGATAGATAGATAGAGAAGATAGGTAGATAGAGAAGATGGATAGATAGAGAAGATAGGTAGATAGAGAAGATAGATAGATAGAGAAGATAGATAGATAGATCGATAGGTAGATAGATAGAGAAGATAGATAGGTAGATAGATAGATAGATAGATAGATAGGTAGATAGAGAAGATAGATAGGTAGATAGGTAGATAAACAGACCAGGTGAAGAAGCTGCTGTGCTCTGGCTGACAGGTCCTTCTGAGTTAATCCAACAAGTGATGAGTCTGAGGTCTCGAGGTATAAAATCTCCCCCTAAGGCCCTAAGACTGTGTTGATTAAAGTTTGTTCCTGTGCGACGTCCTGAACATACCTTATCAGAATCAGAGGAGTGAGACCCAAGCACTTTGACTGCCAGCTCTCATTTGGCCACTTTGTGACCTTGGCAGTTTTGTGCCGCGCTCCTCCTGCCTGAGGCCACTTGAGCCATTCGGCTGTAAAATCCCAAATTTTCAGGAGGTCAAGGGTTTATTGAAGACTGTGAGGATGGAAGTAAAAAAAGAAGTGCAGGCCAGCCTCTGGACTCTGCCAAGTAATTGCAGTGATATGTGGTGACACTGAACAGTCCACAATTACTCAAAGCCCAACCCAGTATCTTTTTTGGTTTTAATATCTATAATATGGAAAACTACCACCTGCTCAGAAATCAAATGGGAGCTGTTGTGAATCTGGAATAATTTGGGCATGGTAAGATGCAGTTGGCATTTTAAATGAGGAACTGTGTAGCATGAGGCCAAATTAACAGTAAAGTGTCCACAGGAGCCAGTGGAAAGTAACAGATATTTTCCACACAAGACATAACAGATATCTGTGTGTGTGTGTGTGATGATAATAAAGAAGGACATTAAACATGGACTCTTGAGTCCACTTAGTCTGCATTCTGCAAATGTGTTTGTTTGCAATGTTACCCATACTGGTTCAAATAAAAGTTCCAAACAGCTTCAAAAGAGATATTTTACAGTTCCATTTGGTAACAGTAGATGATGATGATCTTATTTTTAAAAAGTTATGTAGCATATGCACCGGTTCTATTTCACGACCAACAGCTGGGTCTAGGCGCTGCCTGCAGCTATGATAAGATGCAAACACATCCTGAACTGTACTGGAGAAATAACCAGACCAATATGGACATTTGGGGGGGCAATGACAATATTTGTGAGTAAAAGATTTCTGTAACAGATAAATATATGTGTGTGTGTATATATATATATATATATATATATATATATCATTTTTTTCTAATTGGCAATGATTCTAAATGTCGTTATCACACCGAAATGATGTAAGAAACGTAATTTTAGTTTGATATTTTCGCAGTTTAACCTTAAACTTTATTATAAATTAAAAGAAAACACATATACAGCCCAACATATAGAACTTGAAATTAATAAAGTTTTTTTCATATCGGCGCAAACATAAATGCTGATACCGATATATGTTATATCAACCGGTTTTAGCACCCAGCCAATAAATCGAGCAGGCTCTATAAATAAATATTGATTTTTCTCATTTTATAAACCTAAATTGTCTGTTTTTTTTCTTCAAGACAGCAAAAGTAAATTTGCCGGTGCACACGCGAGTGCGTAAAACCGACTCATCATCATATGAATTGGGTATCTGGCCAGTTGACCGTCCGTCTTTTCAGTCAGACGTTGGGGATGTAGTTTAGAGGACAGCAGTCGCTCATGTGTGTGAGAAGAATCCATGCCGTCATCAGTCCTCCCACATGCCAGAGAGTCTCTCGGATGACACATAAGCCCACCTGCAGCTGTCCCCCGGAGACTTCCCGCCGGTCACATGCCACAACAATAAGGCGTGCTGCGCTGCGCCCCTGTAAGTGATCCTCAGCCTTAACACGTCATCACCCCCAACAGTAGGAGAAGACATACAGTACCCCTGCAGTATTAGTGGTGGAATATAAAAGCTGGTGTTGCTGGGTAAGATTTTGCTGATCTGTGATTCCAAGATGCTGATAGAAGAAAAGGAAGAAAGGGATGAGCAAGCAGAGAAGGGGACAATGGAAAAAGAATGGATTGACCTTTTAAACTGGATAGAATGCGAAGAAGCTAGTTATGAATATATACTTTTTATTCAAGGGAATGGAAAATGTGGGGATAAGTCTACAAATATATTGTAGCACAACCACAAAAAATGTTTTTGTAGTTATAGTGATGATAGAAAGGGAAGGTTATAAACTTTTAACAATTTTTCTTCCTCTAGCATGCTTAAATGTTATATGCTTTATTTTTCCATACATACCCACAACTTTTCATTTGAATGTGTTCTCTTGATTTGTAAATTTCCTCTTTTATATTATGTATTGAGTGTGTATATATTCACTTTAAGCTAGTTAGTTAATCTGGGTCGAATCTTTCCAGCGGTCATTTGTTGGACCTTTTATCTTTTAAATGGCTATTTAACTGGTTAAAAAGGATAATCTAAAAAATAATATAATCTTCCTTGATGGTACCTAAAAAAGAGATCAGAGAGGAAAAACAAACACTCTCCAGCAGTGCCACAGTTTTGTCTTCATAAACATTTAATATTTAAGATCTTGAGTCCGGATACATATGACGTGACCCTGCAGGCCAAGTATGATCTTGTCACATCTCAACTTCTTGCAGTTGTAAAAGAAAAAGTGCTGCAGTCGACACAAAAACCCCGTCGAGGAGACGGTGACATAGAGGTCATGGGACGGACCTCAGGAAGATGACCCTGGACACTATAAAGTTAACAGCTGTGCGCCTTCACTTGGTGACACTTTTGACAGATGATCTGGAGGCCTTTGAGTGTAGGGAATATCCTAAAAATGAGCCCTTGACATTTGGATGTAGAGATTTGTTCCTTTGAATTTGTCCACGGGCAGGTCAAGGTGGTGATTTATATGTTGGCTGGAAAGAACTCGTTGCATGTCTGTCATCACTTTGCACCTTGAAAAATCTGTACGGATAATAAGTCGATTGGTCTTTCCAGCAAATTGCAGTCAGGAAAATGATCCCGTTTTTGGTGTTGTTGTTGTTGTGTCTTATTTCTATGTATATGGCAGATGCCCACATTTGATTCAAAGCCGATGATTGCGATTGTGAATAAGGAATTATTAAAAACTGAGAAAATCATAAATAGGAAAATAAGTGGGTGAGTGGAACATTTTTTTTATCTCTACTGATTTTCCCCATCAAAGTCTGAACTGACCTGATGTCATTTGAGTCACTCTTGAGTTTAAAAAGTTTTAAAAAAACAAAAAAAACATCTATGGGTGGCGAGTTAGCGATAAGCGGTGACTTTAGATCTCTGCTTGACACACCTTAAGGGATAGCCACGACTAGCCGCTAGACTCAAATCTCTCACCCAACTTTCGGGGTTCGAGTTGCATTGTGGGTAATGCCAGGTTTTGTGTGGAATAAGATAGTTGTTGGCTTTGGTTCTGCTGCTGCATCAATTTTAATCTTCTTCTTTTTTTTTTGAGACAGTGTTATAGCAGTGCAAAGTATACATCAGTGAAGTATTCTCCACTATAGCATGGAGATTGGCCGAGTAATGAACTGACAGCAGGTCGTGTAGAATACCGTCCCTCCCAGACCTGTGCAAATTAAACACGGCAATGAAATGAAAATTGTCTCGCCATCAAGACATGACCCACACTCGCATTCTAATACTGCACTGAAAGCTCTGGTTTGTTTCGCTCACCCACCTCATTTAAATAACATACACGCCCTGATTCCTGTCCTCTGCGTTTGCGTGTGGATTTTCTATTTTCTTCAACACTGAGGAATTATTGTTATGCTTATAATCACATCATCGCTAATCCCTGAACAAACAGCCGCCATCAGAAACCATTACCGTGCGCAGGCGAGTGTGGGCAGCTCTAATGCTGCACGGCGAAACCAGAAGCAGGGCTCCTCCATTAGTGTGTTCCTGAAACGCAGGGGCTTAGTAATCAGATTCACATGCTCGCTGACTTCCCAGACAGGTCTCACAAGGGCCCTGTATCCGGCCCACACACCACTATAAAACTGCACAAGGCCGTATGCAAGTGCTACCTTTAGCTTACTGTACACGGGGGTATAATTAGAGGAAAATGCACCGCACTATTATACTGTATATCATCAAACTGTGAGTGTGCTCTCTGCCTTGTACCACAGGTTGTCAGACAAACGATGCGTACCTCCTGTCACCAGTAGAGGCGCTAATTTGAGAAACTGGCGATTCGGACTTATTGGTTTATGTTCACCTCAATAATGTCAAATCAAAATTTTACCATACTTTAATAGCTCTGTTTTTGGCCACCACCCCCCTCTCCCGAGAAAAATGTGTGGCCTTTTTAGCTTCTAGAAGCTCCACTACGCTCTCCAGCAATTAAGTGGCTAACTTTTTTTATTCTATTTCTATTCTGTTCACTTAAATAGTATTCAGACACCCGACAAGTTCGGCTTCCCCCTTAAATCTTACTCGGGAAGCAAAATGTGTATTGTAGCAATTAAGTGCCATAACCAGAATAGATTGAATAAAGTGTGAAGGAGATTAACCTCCATCAAGGAGGAAATCGCCCTTGGAATGCAAAACACCATTGATTTAACATTTTTCTTATGTCCCTGATTTCAGGGTCTGCCTGTTTGGAGAAAGAAGGAAGATGTTTGCTCAGGATAAGGACACTGCTGTGTGATGAATGGAGATGTAGAGCTGCGGTTGCACACCTTCATGTGAGATGCTCTAATCTCCTGTCTGTTACACTCCAGCAGGGATTTACCGATGACTGCACTTCACCTCCTGTCTTCTGAGAGCTGGAAACAATTCAAGGGTGGCTGTGCTGGTATTCACCCATCTTATGGCTCGTACTCCACTTTTTTACATTTCAGATGCCAGTGGTGATATGTGAGGATCTGAATCTTGGTCTCGGTGGGAAGAAATCTAAATAGAAATACTCGGTATCTTTTATTGTGACAAATTCCATACAAGAGAATTTATATAAAAAAATGCCACATATTGTATGAATTTGTAGTTAGAAATAAGCAACATTTGTCCAATGTAAGCAGTTGCTAAATGATAATGTCATTATCTTGTTGTCTAATAGGTCGGAGGCACTGCTACAATGGTGTCTTGGGAACCAGGGTCGACCACAGTAACATAATCACCTCTCTTTCATGATTGGACATCCATCACACTACCGGACTCAACAGCATTTTACAGTTTGAGGTTACAAGCACAGAGTCAAATATACTGTAGATATGACTTTATACTCAAACATGAGTTCCTCCACCCTGCATACAGGTTCTGGGATTATAACAGTAAAAAGTATAGAAATTAATTAAAATATTCCATGACCTACAACTATTTTTTATGTTTATATTCCTTATTCTTTATATTTTTGCATTTGTTTCACAATGTCCCTCTTATTTCCACTCGCACACACACTGACCTGTACACCTTCAACAGATTGGGTTGTGTGTGTGTGTGTGTGTGTGTGTGTGTGTGTGTGTGTGTGTGTGTGTGTGTGTGTGTGTGTGTGTGTGTGTGTGTGTGTGTGTGTGTGTGTGTGTGTGTGTGTGTGTGTGTGTGTGTGTGTGTGTGTGTGTGTGTGTGTGTGTGAGGAAAACCGACTATGCAGAACATCCTGAGCCACAGTCGGAACACACTAATTGATGTACAGCACACAGCGGATACGTTGATTAGCCGGGCTAACGTGGATAAACAGATTTAATAGACGGAGGAAAATTTCAACTGATGCACGTCCAGACTATTGGAGTAGGGAACATGCAAACTACAAATGTAAAGTTCATGCAAAGTTCACCCACACGATCATTGTGAAACCCTGAGCCGTCGTAGGCTTGGGTACTAATCACTGAGCCCTGACGCTGTTCGTAATGTGCAGTGAGTGATCAATACTTCGCATAGTTAAAGCAGTTCAGTTTTTTGTGAAAAATCTTCTGGTATACGTTCTGATACAGCAGCTTCCAACACTTTGGATAAATAACTTGAAATTCCTGTTTCGCCATCAAGCATTGCTCATGTCTAATGAACATATTCTTGGAGCTTATATAATATTAAGGTTTGCTTCCCTTTGCCGCCTGCTCCATCATGTCCTTGTGAATGTGCCAGCCTGCCACATGGCTCCACCAGTCTCCTGCTGCTCTGCACCAGACGGGACAGGCCACTCAAGTCATCCACTGACAAAGTGCGCGGATGTTGTGTTATCTTCAGGTAAGATCCCAGATGGATGTCATCACACAAGCTCCCTTTGTTTAAACCTAATGTATGTTGAGTCCAAACAATCTGTGCTTTTGTCAAAGACACAGCAGGGGTGTGATTTTAGCTTCCCACTCATGTAAAGTATTATCCAATGAAAAAAAACTAGTCAAATTTGTAACTAAAATATAAAGTAAAAGATTCTCCTACTTTTTAAGCTTAATAAACCATCCAAAACCCATATTGTGCATTTTTCACAAACTTGACAACAGGGCAGTTTATCTTAGTCCATTAAAAGTTTGAACATTTTGGAGATACGTGGCTTTCAAAGGACAGCATCAATAATAATATATGTAATTATTCATAATAGTTGCGACAGTGATCTACAAAGTAGCTGTGATCCTGTGAGAAATAAAAGTAAATTTACGGGCAATTTGTCACCGATGTTTGCATTAACTGATTCCGATGCATAATGAATCAGGCAATAAGCCAATATTCTTAATTAACGTGGAAATATATGCGGTGCTGAATATAGTCTGGTGGTTAAAACGCCTCCAGGGGTAGCTGCCTCTGCACTAAAGCAGTCGCAGCAGTGTAGAGTCATTGTGTTCTTAATTTTCCCATGTTGTTAATTCATGCATTGATCTTTTTGGTATCTCCCAGCAGGAGAGAAGAAGGCTGCAGCATAGTGGGGAGAGGTCATCAAAGGTCAGTAAATGATTGCTAATGTGAAGCAAAAAAGTTAAGCCTGACTAAATGCAGCACTGCAAATAGTTGTGGATATATGTATGTGTGTGCTGGCAAATCATTGTGCAATGAGCTTCAACCACTTGCCAGTTTTTTTGGTGTTTTTTTTTCGAGAATACAATTTCCCCTGCGCCGTGTACTCCTGCTTTTTCGAGTGCCGGAGCCAGGATCCAAACTGCTGCGTGCGTCCCAGACAGCCTGGCGACCACAGAATTGCGTGCTGCAGGTTCAGTATTTTTTTGGTGGAAACTCCACTGTGTACCTGCCAATTAGAAGTTCGAGTGGCCACAGTGAGCAGCCTTGAGTTTCTGACAGCGGGGAACAGATGATGCAGCACTTCAGGGAAGGGGAGAGGTAATTAGCCCCAGAGGAACAACAGAACACTGGGAGAGTTTTCAAGAGGAAGTGCCAGACCCACTCTCCTGCAGCATCATGACAAGAGAGTACAGGATGATTGGCTCTGTCCTCTAGCACCCTCAAGTGGCCAAATAATTACATTACAGGATGCAAGTGAAGACACTGCAGCTCATTCTGATGGTGAGTATTAACTATACATTTTAAATTTTGTGATATTCCCATCATATATTTTCAAAAAGTGTATGTCAAACCCCCACATGGCATGACACAAGGAGGCAATTTAAGACTGTTAAGTCTGAGCCATTGAGATGAATGACCTGAAGTTGCTCCATAAACACTCACTGAACGGCTTATTGATTATGATTAATAACTCATACTGTTGGAGGTTTGGCTGCTGCGCTCTTCACAAGAGAGCTTTATGTCAGAGAAAGTGATGATGAATGAATGAAAGAATGGATGAATGAACAGTTCACACAACATCACAGCTTCATACATGCCAGATCTAAAATAGCTGAATATAAACTTTTAACTACAGGTCAAAAAAGTCTGAATATAACGGAAACATAATCCATCAACTTTAACGATCAAATCTTCAGACTTTCACTGTCGACAAATAAATCAAAATTACTGGGGAAAAATATATAAAAACAGAAAAATCCGGTTCGAAATAATTACTGCTCATTAAATAATCCATCTTACCTTCCTCAAGACAAAGTTGGCAAACTTGAAAAATTACACCACTCCAATTTGTGATCATCTGCACACCATTTCACAGATAAACAACTCTCTTAAAAAATAATAATTGCATGTACAGTATAAAAAAAACACGATGGGACGAACTTTAACCTTTTCCTGCTCTGTGTATGAATAGTATATAGCGTATATATTTTTTCAAGGCTAAACTTGTTTCATATGCATATATGATATTTGTGTTGTGCTCTTTTTCCATCTTAACAAATTAATTTTTAGTAGACATTGAAACTTCACCAGATCAGGCAAGTCTGAAAGATTCCCAGTAAAACTATTGGCGACCGAGCAGCTCCACTCACAACATGTGGGGTTATTGTCCTGACGGGCGCCTCAGTGGTGCTAATGAGACTGAATGTGGAAGTGCTGCTCTTTGACTTTGACTACTTGCCCCCAAATTTGTTGTTCTGGTCCCACGATAATGAACTCACGATCCTGCTGTTCTAATGTTCAGGCCAACAAATCAAAATAGTTTGAGTAGATAAATGGTTGGAATGTCCAGCTTCAGCCACTCAAAGTGAGTTTCCTTGCGTTGAAATTACACGAAGGCCGTCGCCCTGTCTGCAGAAGCGGCAGGATAAAGAGGCACTTGACCACATGTGTGATTTGTTCACGACCGCTTCGAGCCACTGCTGCTTCATATTGGTTACAAATCACACAATAGGAAGAAGAGGAGGAAATGAAACGTATTCTGCTTCTTCGGTTCTTAGAGAAGCGTCTCCTGAGAAGCAGGATGAATGGTCGGTATGTAATCTCAACTGTCCCTCGAGTGTAGGATATTACATAAGCTGTCTGAAAAACTGGCTCTGAATCGTCGTCTGAGCGCCAACGTCAACAGTCGACGTGGCCACGCTCCCAAAAATTCACTGCAGCAACTTAGATTTCCACGCTGGTCATTGATGATTCGAGCCCTGAAAAGATGCTGAGCAGAGGAAAATGACAAATCATCTCGCCGTGGGGGGGGGGGCGGCGCTCACGTCATGCATCACATCATGGACGCCGGTGGGCGGAGGTGTGTGGCAAGCCTGTAATAAACTGACACATTGGCTCAGTGGACATGGCAGGAAGCAAATGCGGGGCTGCCAAGCCAAATAAAGTCAGACCCCCTATCAGTTATTTGGATGTCATTGATACAGTCTGCAGACGGAGCCCATTTGGCAAGCAGCGGCCCCTTTGGACGGGAAACTGCATGGAGCCGGTGTGTGTGTGTGCTCGGCAGGTTTTTTCGAGGGAGCTGAGGCGTGCACACAGTACGACTTATTCAAATAGCTCACAGAGGAGAGATGAAGCGAGGAATGAGTTGGTCTTTATGGGGAGGAACAGCAGGAAAATGCCCGTTATATAACAATAACATCATATGATGACAAGGCCTGCACAGTCTCTGGGTGACTGGTCGAGAGAGATGCTTGTTGGTTCTCTATTTACGGGGGGGGGGCGCCATCAAGTTATTTTCATACGTATTGTATTTACTGGAGGAAATATGGTGAGGGCGATCACATGTCAGGCTTTTCTTGATGCCTCCGATGAATGAGATGATTCCCTCTATATTTCTCCTAGTATGTCTGGCAACAGGCAGTGCACAGTCAAAACTTCCACAGCACTAATTCTGTCAACATTCAATGCAAGGATGGGACAAATAAATAAAGGTCAGGTCATTTCGAAGGAACACGTTTATCCATCTGCCGATGTGCCCTTGAGCAAGGCACCTATAGCTCCCCATCTGCTCCCCAGGTGTCGCAGCTGAATTTGCCCACCGTTCAAGGTGTTTGTGTGCGGCGAAGAGCCTCATAAATGACAGTCTCGTGTGGTCAGAGGGTTTTGAGCGAAGGTCGGGGGCCATTAAACATGAATGAGGGACCAGTGTCGTCAGGTGGCGAGGGGCCCGGTGCCCAAGGTGTGGGCCGCTCAGGTGTCACCGGCTGGCCGTGTGTGAAGAGAGAGAGAGGGAGAGAGATGGAGAGAGAGAGGGAGCAGAGAACAGGAGATCAACAGCTGAGGAGGTATCAGGTCACCTGGTGGAAAAGACGCTGTTCAGCTCCGGACCTGGACACGTCCGCAGGTAAGATCGCTGTCCTGGCTGGCTTTAATGGGGAATTAGTGAAATGGGGAAAATATAGTACAAAGTTTACACTTGTTAGTGTTGATAGAATTCAAAATGGACATACTGTAGCTAAAGATGAGTAAGAGTGGTGGAAATTAACTAAGTAAATAAACTTTTTTTTTAAACTGTTGAAGTACAGCTTTTAGAAATGTGTATTTGAAATTTTATAAAATGTTCCTGTTATTGTTATTTAATTTCCGAGAGAAATGTATTTTTTTTTTTAACTTTTTCCCACTGTGTTTGTGACACCCGCAGTAACTTTTAATGAAGAGGAAAACGTGAAATCCAATACAAAACAACTTATAATATAATGTAGGTAAAACTAGCTGCTCAGACATTAAAATTTCTGCAATAATAATAATAATAATCCAGGAATTTAATTATTATATAGGTATCTATTGCGCAGGAGAAATATGCCACTCTAAGTACTCGTGCATTTGATATTCAAAGTACAATTTTCTTTTAACACGTATTAATAGTGTTGTTGATACTTGCAGAGTTTATCTCTGTGACAGATGGTGAAGAATGAGGCTGAGTTACGCCTAAGTGTAAGAATCATTAAGAGAGAACAGGGAATAGTATCACGGCACAGGGCTTCAAGATCTCAAGCCAAACACATGCAACCATTTTATATATATATATATATATATACAAATGATATCAATTAGGTTTTACGGCTTTGCTTCTTTTCTGCTTTCTTGAATGTTCTGCTAAAGAGAAACGAATGTTTGCTGTCTTTCAACGCGTTGACGCAATGTACGATAACTGCAGTGAGCCTGGGGCGATTGCAATAAACCCTTAAGAGAACGAGATGGACTGACGATGAAGAAGCACAGGTCATAGTCTTTTTCTTCTAAATACCGTCTGAGGCTGAGGTGCACTCATGCGTAGGTGGGCCACTTAATCGGAGGAGACGGCTGGCTGCCTGCTGCCTCCTGACACCAAGGAGCACCAGCCCGGGCAGAGGACACGGCCGCGGATGCAGCGATTAGGTTACAGGCGCTGTAATTCACTGAAAACAATGGAGGCTTGTTAACGCACTGTGGAAAAACCAAAGATCGGTGTCAGCTTAATTTAGCTCCCCCCCTTCTTACCTTTTTTGGCTGTGTCAATTAAACCCCACAACCGCTGAGTCTTATTCATTGACATGCAGAGCCACAGGGGCTTGACCATTATCCTCTCCTATCAGCCTAAAGACCTCCGGCCGATGGAAAAGCACCTGCGATAACGTAATAGAGTGGATATGCAGAAAAAGCTCCTTCTTCTCTTTTTTCTTAATTAGGAAGTCTGAAAGGCACTTTATGGTGATTTTGACCCGCATGTCGCTGCTTCTGTCCGATGCTAATGAGTCAGTTCAGAATGGAGTCATATCAGAGGGAGTCAATGAGAAGAATCAGGAGGAACAGCAAGACTCTTCTGCAGGATCTTCTATACAAGGGAGGAGGAGGAGACAGAGACACGCCTGTAAGTGTCTAATTAGCATGTTTCGTCGTCTGATTGCTTGAAGAAATACTGTCCTGTGATGTCATCATTGCTGTGAATATTATAAGATGCACATCTCATTTCTTCTTCTTCTTCTTCTTCTTCTTTTGTGGACAGATCCCAGCTCAGCCCTGTAGAAATGCTAAGATGATCCACTCCGTCGCCAGTCTGATCCGGGGAAAGAGCAAACTCCTCCTCCTGGAGAGTCCGGATACTGTGGAGATCTACAAAGTGAGTAGTGAACATTTTGAACTGCAGCGAGAGACGCTTTCCATTTGCTGCTTCTGTTTGTTTTTTCCCCCCAAAAGGTTGAGAGCTCTAATTTAATCTAATGTATTCCTGCAATATTAATAATATGGAGCAGATTTTTATCATCTAAATGCAGCACCCAAAATACATAAACCAAACTCTTTATTGTAATCTAATAATGTACTGGATAGAGTTTTTTCCCCCTCATATTTTGCCATTGATTAAATATTCATGACAGAAAAAAAAACTTCTCCACATTCAATGTTGTTTTTATTAAATGCAAATGAGAAACAGAACAAATGCATATTTTATGAGTTTAATTCTTTTCTGACAAAATGCACAAAATGCATACATTTTATACCCAAACACGTGCTATAGCGTTTGGAACAACAAAACAAGAGGGTCGCAGGTAATATGTAGAACTAAAAAGTAAAGTAGTATTGAAATAACTTTATAAACTAAATAAGAATGATTCACATACTGTAACCTTCGAGTACAGAGACTCAAGATACTTTTTTGAACATTCAGAACAACCTTTGTCCTTTGTTGCGTCTCACGGTTGGGGGACTGTTCATTCCTCAGCTTGTGATTCTCGATTCTACAACTGTCGGAGACAATAGGAAGAACATGTGAACAACGTATTAATCCTTGCGCTTTGAGGAGACACTGTCCCCACTCCCATGTGTCTAGGAATTATAACAATATTCGCAAAATATACATGTTTTTCTCACCTTATCAAATTTATCAATAAAATAGAGAATGTGTTGAAAGCGGTAACCTTCGCTACAAATCACCTATAACTTGTATGAACAAGTTGCTTTGTAACTCTCTTTATAACAGGAATCCAATGTTCAGTACAGAGCATTCAGAAACCATTCATTGCATTTCACCAAATCAAAGTATGATTTTTCAGATGTTTAATCTCTAAGATCCCAAACCAAACGTTCGGGGCCATTTTAAGATTAATCCCTGTGGTTGTCGCGCAGCTGAATGAGCCGACAGCTCGTTCTACGAGAGCGGCTAAAGACGACGTCTACCTGCCAGCCATCGCAACGAAGGCTTCGAGTCTGAGCTCGATGCGAGGGGCTCTGAGCCAGTCCTGCCCTTACCTGTACGACAAGCGGCGGGGCTCGTTCTCCTCAGTTGCCTCCGGAGGTCACCCAAAAAAACAGGTGATTCGAAACATGTGAAGTTTCAATTACACGTGAAGTGAAACGTGCTTTGTTTTTTTTAACTCACACCTTTCTTGCTCTTTTCTACCCGCTGCTCTGTTCTTACCAGAGCAACCTAAAGGCGCAAAGAGAGGCAAAGAAATCCAACGTCACCGTAACAATGACCTACCTCGGACAAGGTCAACAGGGGTCAGGGCTGGATGAACTGAAGGTGCTTCAACAAGTCAACGGAGGGGAGAACATCTGCGTCTTCAGGGGCCCGCTGACCCCAGGAGGTAGGTGCTGTGAAATGCGACGCTGCTTTTCTAGCAATGGACGAGAATTACGTCTCCTGTGCATTAGAATTCTTATATTTCTGTCTTTTAATGTCTTTGTCAATGGCTTCATTTAAAAATGAATCATAGGGAATTTTTTTCGCCACCACATTAAAGAGGGCCGGAATAAAAGATGAGAGGACGTAGAGGTGTTAGAAGCATCTCCCCCATTGTCACACATTTAATTAGTCATCCTCCCTCAAAGCAACATCGTAAAAAAGGATGATGAGGATCGTGGTCTGAGGCAGAGTTTGAGCCAAAGATACAAAGCTGATGTGTGACCTGATAGACTACCATCACACAAAAAAAAAAAATCAGCGAACTCGACAAGTTATTTCATCTTTGCAGCAGCTGCCTGTTACGTCGTCACTCCAGGGACGGATCCATCACTCTGTCAGATAGTGAAGAGGTCGTGGCTTTCAGATATAATTTCTTTTTTACTTTGAGTAAAATTAATACAACAAAGGTGGAGACTATGCACATTCAAAACAGCCTTGATGACTTTTTTACACACCTAAATCATAACAGTAGTATTTTCTTTTGTGGTTTGACCTTCGTTGCACCGTTTAAATTGCCCAGTGTGGTCTGAGGACTGGTGCTGAGGTTATACCATGTTGAAACCTGTTTTTCTTTTTTCTTAGAATCAACAATATTTTGACTCTGTACCTGGAAAATGAAAGCAGCCATAGGTCGGTTCACCCAAACGACAGAGAGAGAAAAAGCATATACTTGCTCACTTAACTCCTAATGACGCTGAGTCACTCAGATAGTTTTGGGTTTTATTCTCAGACCTCAAATGTGTTTTCATTGGAACTACTTTCCCGGTTTCTCCGCAAGAGCTGACTTTGTGTTTTGTCACTGTGGGCTATGTAGAAAATACATTCGACTGGTTCTTCATCGGACCTGAAAAAGCCTTAATTTAGGTCTGGATTGGGTTTCCCTTTACTGTATGTCAGCGGTTCCCCACCTGGAGTTCAGGACCCCTATAGAAATAAAAAAAACAACAAGAGTTTATGGTAACAAGGTAATTAACAAGTCAGGAAAGAAGAAAAACTATATATTTTTGTCTATTTAACTTCTTCATACTACTCCCAGCATGAATATATACAAAACAACACCAAACACAAATAAATCTAAAAACAAAAAATATATATTTTAACAATTCAAATGAGAGAATGTGTAATAAGCCGATTAAGGTGAATCTACTCCAATATATATTATTGTTTGGCACTTACAACCAAAGGTAGAGGTTACGTAAAAAAACAGTGTTAATTTAATAACTCTGCTGCAGAAACTGCAAGAGACTGAGCGAAATGTAACAGCCTGAACGTACAGTTTCAATAAGTCCTCAATGCTGCGATGTTATGGAACGTGACCTGTTGTCTTAACTTTGAAAACAATCTGAACTGGGGCGAAACAATTTGAAAAGCAATTTTTTTTTATTTTCACTCCAACAGGCGACTTGTGACGAGAGGTCGCGAGTGGGTGTTGCTTGACCGCGAATGGTCACAAACCCAAAAACATTGGGAACCACTGCTGTGTGCAATTCCTGGACGTTTAGCGTCTCAAGAGTCTCATAAACACAAGAGAAACTATTCCTGTACCTGCAGCCAGATAACCATTGTACAGGGTCATTCATCCTTCTACAATATTGTCCCCTTTGTGTCTTCCAGAGCAGTTCCAGTTTGTCTCTCGGCGACACAGAGGCTTCCCCTTCAGCGCCACATTGTACGTCAATGGCATCATGGCGGCGAGGATCAGCTCCTGCTGCGAGTACCGCTACGCTCCCGGCTTCCAGCAGGGCAGGAAGAGCTGCTTCAGGCTGACGTGGCTGGCGGGCGGGACACCCTGTTACAGGTTCGATTTCCTCCTCTGAGGCACAGACGGCGCAACATTGGCAGAAAATTTGGAAATTAGTGCCAGTCATAACAAGATCGGCTAAAGCCATTGCTCTGCAGATATAATGTGTTGGGGGGGGGTTGGATGCATATTGCATGACATGGGGGAATGATGGTTGTGGTGGTGCAGGGGAGGAAATACGAGCCATGATGAAAAAGCATTTTTCATCTCTTTCAGATGCACAAGTCTCCGAAACAAATACAGCTCCTGCCAGCAGCTGAACAACGGCACAAAGAAGAACTTAATTCTCCCTCTCGAGCCGAGCCCTGGCAACGGTACAAAGCCTGGAAATTAGTGTCTCAATTTTCCTTCCTTAAGCTTATTCATCATTTATTTTTTTGACTTCAGGCCCAGTCCATGAGTCGAGTGGACTAGTTAATGACACAATGTCCCACAAAACCTTTCTTTCGTTCTGTGTCTTATGTGTCCCAATGCAGGAACCATTGAGTCATGTCCATCATCCCCGCTGTTTGTCCCGGCCAAACCAGAGACGAAACGGGTGAGGAGGATGAGAAAACACGTGAGGGAAGGAGGAGGTGGAGGGTCTACGGACGGCGAGGACCTGCTGGCCGTAGCCGGGTTCAAAGAGACCTCCAAAAAGAAACGGAAGAAAAGTCAAACTAATCGGAAAGAGGGCAAAGGCAGGACGGATGGAAATAACAGAGGGGAGGAGGAGGAGGGGCAAAAACGCAGGGAGGTGGAGGTCTCGCCGAGGTCAACGGTGACAGAAAAATCGTCTGAGAGAGAAGAGCAGAAACAGCAGAAAACGACCATCAGTGTCACATCCCTGCGGAAAGAGCAGCCGAGACTGAAGAAGACGAGCACAGATCTCGGTGAGCAGAAAGAGAGGGTGAAAAAAAGAGGGGGGGAATAAAATGCACCACACTTTCAGGTGGAGATGTGCATGATCTTCAATCCATTCGCATGTGGTATCTCGATTTAATATTCTTTGCGGTTAAAAACAAAACAAAAAAGATTTTTTTTTCTTTTTAAAGATTCATTGCAGGTTGAGGAAGCACTGACTAAGCAAAAGGCAGCGAGACCGAGGGAACGGGGATCAAATGGGAAAAGCAGAGACGGGGAAAGACTGAGGGACTTCTACGAAGAATGTGTGGAAATGAGTGGCGCGCTGGAGCACGGCCCAAACAAACACAACTGGTTCAAGGCAAACAGTGAGTGGAGAAACCGCAGCACAGTAGGAAATGGACTGGATCCCCCCAGGGTGCCGTAACAGATTTACAAAACAGTCTTTAGCAAGAAAAAAAAGGTTGAGTTTGCAACAAAGCGATGCAAACAGAACAGTGTCTGTTTGAAGGAAGACGGATGATGTGCAGGAGAGGTTATGCAGACATTGTTCACAGAAACAGACACACACTCTTGCATAAATAAATCTCAAAATGAATTTTGCATTTTTACGTTCTCACATCAACCGCGGGTACCGATATCGCTGTGTGCACTTGGCTGTAGAAGAGACAGATTTATTGTGTCTGCGATTTTGTATCCAAAGTCCTGGAGAGGTGCCGGCTCCAGAGGAGGCTCTCATCGTGCCCCAAAGCGCCGGGCTCGGATGTGGAGCTCAGTCCAGAGAGTGACACCATCCTGCAGCCGGATGAGGAGCCAGAGGAGGAAGGAGAAGGGAACCCGGGCGGCCCGAGCCCCGATAAAGAAGAGCCTGATACAGAACAAGAACTGCAGGCTCAGGTCTGTGTGAGACGAGAATCACTGCTGTGGTCACGCGCTTGCATGATTATTGTTATATTATGTAGTTTTCCACAATGATGCAGCAACTTGCTGCTTCACAGAACAAACAAATAAGTAAAAACCTGAGAGCGATTCACTGTGAGCAGTGACTTTGAGTCTTTCCTCTTTGGTACCAAAAACGATTATTTTAGTTTTATCTTTATTTAGTTGTAGGAAATTTTGGCACATCCAATCATAAATTCGGTCAATGCATTCAATAAGTAATTCTTAAGGGCCATAGTTATCAGTTGTTCAGGCTAAATGGATCTGTGTACAGTCAGCATAATTGTGATAGGAGATATTTTTTATTGTTTTGCATTATTTGAGCTAGTGGCAGCATGTATAGGTTGAACAGAAGAGGCCCAAGGATCGACCCTTGGGGAACTCCACACTCCAATAAAAATGGATACGAGTTGGCTAAAAAACTAGATATAAAACTCAGAAACAAAAGAAAAAGGAAATGGGCCTGGTGTCGTCAGTGTGGAACATCTGTTCAACTAATTAAAAATGGAGCAATTCAGGACAAATTCATTTCAACCTAAAGGATTATTTCAACATTTGGAAGGTTAATAGACAAACGGTTGCAACAAATGGTCACTGAGTTTTATCTGGGACATGCAGGCGTTTGGCTTTGTCGGACCCATCATGAGGAATAAAGGCAGGAAAATTCCTCACGGTCTCGCAAAGTGGCACAGTGGACGTGGGCCGCCAGCCACACCGTATGTCTCTCTGGTTTCTCACCCCCCCGCATCTCTGTGTTTTAGAAAACCCTCCAGCGCCTGTCGCGCTCACATCTCATGCCCGGGCCAACAACACATTTCGGGCCCTGTGCTGCTCTCGCACACAAACAGAAAGCGCTTAACGGTCGCACCGCTACATTCCCAGGGCCGTGGTTATTTCTTGAAGAGAGAAAAACGTATCTACATGTGCAACAAATTACATTTATGGGTTGTTGTTTTTTTTAACAAATGCTCGGAGTCCGGCGATTAAGGCGAACGAGAAGTTGGACGAGATGAATGTTATCTGTTTGTATTACTTTTTTTTTAAGTCTAGTTTCCCCATGTGGGAGACCATCTCCCCCCAGGATTATAGAATAGGGGGGGGAAGCTTTTAAAATGAAATAGATAAGTATATTGGTGTTATTGTGGTCGAACTCCTACAACATGTTTTCATCGTTCTTCGACACTTGGCCCTATCGTATCTTTCCAAATGCCCAGTGGACTCACTCTAAAATGGTTTCCAATCATTTATCATCATTGAAAAGTTGACCATTGGGAGATATTTCAAAAGTTTTCGAAGAGAACGTTTCTACAGGCCAAATGCAAAAAAATAACAGCACGGCTCAAACAACATACTACCACTGAGCTTTCCTTGTTTCTCATTCGCAGCTCGACGCCATGATGACGGTGCTGAGCACGTCCGACGAGGTGGAGCAGCTGGTCCTGAGGAACACGGGCCTGACGGACGACCTGCTGCTGAGCCTGGCGGGGGCCCTGAAGTCCAGCCGGTCCGAGGTCACCCTGCTCAACCTCAACCTCAACCTCGTTGGCCCGTACAGTGCTCACGTCCTGCTGGACGTCCTGAGCGTCAAGACTCAGGTTAAAGGCTTACAGTAAGTCCCGGTCTCCAAAAAGTGACACTACTCTGTCATATGTCCATTAGATATACAGCTACAGCCAACAGCTGGATAAGTTAACCTAGTAACCGAGTAGCTGCCAGGCCACTAGCAGTGACTCTGCACATAACTCCAAATTGTAATTTTGTGCTGTGGTTTTCGTATGGATCAAACAAAACTAGATAAAATGTTTGTTTCCACTTTTTTTTATGCTGAGTTCAGTGAAGCAGCTGCCGGCTGTAGCATAATACATAACAGACAGACATGGTGGTATTGATCTTCTCATCTAAACTGTTTTTCCCCCAAAATGTCAAACTAGTTCTCTTACTGTGCACCGCAGAGCCAACATGTCCGCGGAGCGGTTGAAAAATACTGACAGAACAAGGATGAAATCTCAACAATACCCCTGGATGCACCAGTTCAAACACGTCCCAAGATCCTTAAGATCTGCATTTGAATAAAGACACCACATATGTCTGACTCAGTGACAGGGAAATAATATCTGTAAGACATACAGGAAGAATTTTCCCATCAGATGAGATGTTTGTTCTATCTTATAATTGCCGTCACGCGAGGGACGACTTCAAGTGAGCAGTTCCTTGAGGAAACCGACACTCATCTCTAAGGTGACCACTTTTTTTTTTTTAATTCTCTTTCTACAGCTTGTTTGGAAACAAACTGCGTGACCACGGAGTGCTGATCCTGCTGAATGGAATAGCTGAGCTGCAGGAGCAAACAGCGAGAGCTGCTGCCGCCGACCAACAGGCCATGCTTCTTCCATCTGAGCAAAGCGTGCCCCTGCAGCTCCCCACCGGGTGGAGCTCTCTCAGGAGTTTCGCACTCTTGGAACTGGATATTGGGGGAAACGGCTTGAGCAGCGAAGGGGTGAAGGTGTTGGCGTCGTTTATGCGGCACCGCTCGTATCTCCGCTACCTCGGGCTGGCGCAGACCAGCGCGGCCGACCTGGCCGCATGGAAGGAGCTGTTCGACAGCCTGAAGGCAAACGCCTCGCTGACTCAGATCATCCTGGACGAGAACAACCTGGGGGACCCCGGGGTCAGGCTCCTGGCCGACATGCTGAGAGAGAACACGAGTCTGCTGCAGGTGGACCTGGACGGGAACGGCGTCAGCGACGTGGGAGGGAACGACATCATGGGGGCGCTGCTCTGCAGGGCGCAGCGGCCCCTGAGGCATCTGAGCCTCCAGGAGAACAACATCAGCGAGGGGCTAATGAGTAGGATACAGGAGGAGGTGAAACGCGGATGAATTCTGACCGCGGGAGTGGAAGAATTCCCTTTGAAGCCACGAGAGCGGTATGCTATACGTGATAAACAAAGCACTGACTTGAGAGGATTCTTTGTTGACATTTTGAGGTCGCAAAGGGAAGAACTGACTCATTTGACTCGTTTGACCCTCAAACACACACACAAGGATTTCTTCCTTCCTGCAGTATAACTGGGTGGCCCCGGCTAAGGCATGCTGCATCTCGATTTAGCCCAGGCAGGTAGTGGAGGAGGCCTGTGTGCTCCAGGGCTGCACTGTGGTCTGCTTGCATTTTTTCCAAAGAGATCTCGATGATCTGAACCGTTTTTCTTCTTTGTGGTGGGGTTACATCTTCACCTTGATGTCTTTCTTTTATACCTCTTCTTCCCACCAGCGTTACCCCTGACGACTGCACAGCTCTTACTTTTCTAAAAAACCGACACAAGGCTCGCCGATCCCTCGGTCCTTTCAACAAATCAGTTTCTGCCGCCTGACAAAAAAAGAAAGCAACCACAGTGATTCATTCCGCCCACGGTATTTACAGGTCGCGGATGACTAATCCGCAATTCTCCCTCCAACAACAACCCCCCGCCAGAACATTTCAGTAGCCACCATTACTGTAGATCCCCACTTCTACAAATCAAAGGAGAGTTACGGACAGCTAAGCCATGCCACGTCAACTATACCTTCATTTTGTTGTTCTCTTCTCAGACAGTAATTCTATTCAGAATCCCAGCATGACGGGAGAGGGGGAAGCAAAACTAGGGCAGATTCATCTGAATTTCTGGGGCCGTCATCTCATTGTTCTATCAACGCCGACATTCTGAGAATAACTGCACCTGTGATCAAAGCTCGTCAAAGTGGTAATTATCTGGTCCTCGTGGGGCTGCCAGCAGTGACTCGCTGAAAACCAATCCCCTCCATATTTCATCTGTAAGTCTTTTTGCGAATTCCTTCTCTGCGGAACCCCGATAAAGACGCTCTGCCAAACCCGGGGAGGATGACAGATAAATGAGGTGCACCTGAAGATTACATCTGCAGAAGTCAATCCGCACTCACGTTGGGTATGTTTTGGCGTTGTGATATTGCACATTTAAAACTCTTGCACAGAAAGAAAAGACGTCTACAGTGCATGTTGTCGCATTTTGTAATGTCATTTATTTCTATCTAAAGTGCAGAGGAGATTCTGTTATCGGCACTTAAAAGACTCGCCTCTTTTTGACTGTTAATCTTCGGAGATCTCAACAGCCACGTTTGTGGCGCGTTGAGTCCGGCGCTAAGTGGAAACACCGCCATGCCTGGCTGAGCATGAGCCTGCAAACAAGAGCTGCACTGTGATTCGCCGACTCCTCCGATAAGGTCTCTGTTGCCTCTCTGTTACACGTAGAAGTCGGATCAGTGACCCCATTGTCCGTCTGCTAATGTTGTCTGCATTTGGCCTGAAACAAATCCCGCGGTGTTACAAACATCTTTCAACATGGTCTTCAAAAGGAAAAGAAAAGGTCTTAAATCATAGACGCTCTGTATGTTAGGAATTTAAAGGTTCAGTCGAGGAACAGTTTCCCCTGTAAGACCTTTGTAGTCGCACGTAGTGCTGCGGTATCCTCACCTGAACCCTTTTAAAGAGAGAAAAGTAGCATGTCTGCGTCTCATACTCAGACGACCGATGCTGTTCTGTGGGGAAAACAAGAGAGTGAACAGTCTCTGGAATTCAGTTACTTGACTTGGGGCAAAGACCAAACAAAATGAAGTGAACAATGATTACTTAATGATTGTGTTTGGTTATTCTGGCGTCCATTAAAAGTGGAAACAGACAATTTTTTGACACCATTAGCATTTACATTGGTTCCCTGTGAGCCTCGCTTTCACTAACGCAATTCTGTGACTGGGTACAAAATGTGGTGGGGGGGGGGGGGGGGGCTCCCTCCATTTACTCAATGGAGAGAACCACGTTTCTTTGTGATGCAAATAGCAACTAGGATCCGAAGAAAAGGAGGGATGGAATAAAAAAAGAAAGACCCTGACACGGATGCTGCAAACTAAGGGATATGTTCTCTGTAAGGGATCAGGACAGTGAGCCTACGGATTTCACGTTCTGTGGTTTGTGTGACCGGAGTGACCTGAAAGATATTTTTCCTGGAGCGTGTGTTTGTGTACAGCCGGCCAGGTGGTGCGTTTGTGTTTACGGAGGCCCGGGGAACAGCAAACTCTCTGTTGTGGCTATTCTGACCGCAGGCACACTCTGATTTGTTTCATCTAGTTCGTTTGAATCCAGTGTTGCTGATGCAAGGACATTTGTTTTTAATACGAAAAGTATTTCATGAGTCTTGAAACATCGCCTGGCTTCGTGGCAGGTTTAAGATGATGACATGCTAATCAGGTAAGTGTCCACAGAAAACTATGATACGTTCTTGATTAACAGCAGCAGCTTGAAGATCTCTGTCTTCCTCTCGACTGTTGCAGCGGACCGTAGGAAGGGAGCAGGAAGTTGACGTTGGCCGGCGCACACCGGAGCAGAGGATGAACGTGGACCGGCCTGGCTGCTGATGAGAGCGTTTCCTAGAAGTTCTCTAGATTTACGAGATGTAGTGCGGCGGTGAGATCTCTCCATAACAGATGTCCTGGAATATTGGTCGAGACCAGGAGGGCAATTTACAGACCAGATATGGTGTCATGGTGATCCATCGGAAGCAACAGTTACTTAAGAACAAATTGTTCTCTTTGCTGTAACATCCAGTGACAGACTTAGAAATTATTTTCTTATTGGATCTTGAAGACTGAACAAATTGTTACCATGTGGTTTGACCTTGAAAAGTGATGCCAATCCTCCATTGATACGCTTGAGCAGCCTCATTCCAAAATGTTTGATTGTTCAGTGCTTCCTCTTGGAATTTTGTCATATTGGTGGGACTGGTTCCTAACCTGGGACCCACACAATATGTCAAAAGACGAAAGTTAGGTAAGTAAAAAGTTATTAATGGGACAGGATAATCAAATCATATCACCATTTTTTGAGATTCTTTAAAAAGATATTTAAAGTAAGCAAACTACATTCTGAATTAAACCTACGATAAAGTAGTCAGACAGACGATTAGGACATTTTAAGTGCGTATAATAAAAGTCCCAAAAACTTCGAAAGTACTGATCACACTAAAAACAAAAAAATCATCTAGTTGCAGAATGGGCTTCTGTCCTGTCTTCAGATTATAAACCAATTGGTGTTCAGTACACTCTGTACCGCCAGATTCACTGCATTATGTCACAAAGCATTTTGATGATGGTGAAAGGAAAGTTTTGGAATCCGCTCCTCGAACAATGGCTCCTGCTGCTGTTTGACATTTGGCAGAAAGAGCAGCTTTTCAATATGGATTATTCATCAGCGGTTTGATCCTCCACTCAAATGTCACCACAACAATGCCTCCGACTTGGCAGCAGCGTCAGTCTTTCCCGCAGCTCCACGGGATAAGGAATTGGCAATAATTACCACATCTAATGTGGCCTTCAGAAAGATTTAGACTTTGTGTTGAAGCACTCCTGCTTTTCAAATTACTATTGGTACCATTTTATTGAGACTTAAGGAGAGAATTGAGAACCTACCTACCGCATCACTACACTGTTGCGCTCTGACTTGGAATAGTTGTAAAATGCAGGAAACGTATGGCAGCTGCAGCAGAACACGGCGTCTCAGGTGACTGATGGATGCAACAGACCCGAGGCCACAAAAATGAAATGTCAAATTAATTTAGCAAACGTACAACTCGACTCCAAAACATGGTGGTAATAAACATGCCGTTCATAAAATAATGCCCTGATATTTAATAACTCATGATTTATATAGAAAATACTTTGAAACGGTTCTTTGAGGTTCATCACTTTCTCTGGAAAAACTGCTACATCTTTCATTTGGATTCATGTTTTCACGGATCTAAGTGCAATATTCAGTCTCTTTTTAACTTTGTTTTGGTCTCCACCAAGGTCATTCCTGCCAAGTACCAAACTTGGCAGGAGTGACCGGCGTCTTTTTTCCTAAACTTCTTCACAAGGGTTAAGGTTGTAGGGTTAGCTGCCCACTGTGGTCCCAATCGAGGTGTGAGTGGTGGAACTGGTGGGGTAAAGTTCGGACAGGTCGCCAGTCTATCACAAGGCCACCACAAAAAAAAATAATCACACTCACATTCACATATACAACTGGATATAAACCCATGGTTCAAACCCAGAACCCTCTTGGTGTGAGGCAACAGTTCAAACCACTGCACCACCAGGCTGCGCCTAAAACTCTGGGCCCCCCCCCAAAACAATCCTTTATCTTAAAGATGCTTACAGCAGAGTCAGGTTGTCATCTTCTGCTCGGGCCATCACTGCGTCATCAGTGTATTATTGTGGCTTTTGGTGACTCCCAGTCTGATCTGATAATCCTATTTTGTTTGAAATACTAATTTAATTTCTGGCATAAACAGTACGAATCAATTTGCCCACATAATATTCATTTTAGGCTGAAAACTAATTATTATTTCTGTCTTTTGATCATTTTCTGAAACCACTGATTAATTCTTTTGGTCTCTTAACACCAGAAAATAGTGATCCGAAAATTACCCAGAAAATTTCCCAAAGTGCAGAGTCCAAAAAATCTGTTCGAATGGATTTGTTTAATCCGATTGCTCCGCCCAAACAAACGGACAAACAAAGCATTAATCCCCAAAATATTCAGTTTTAAATAACAGGAGGCAAATTGAATGCAGCCCACTTGAGATACTAGAACCAGTAAAAAAAATCTGTCATAAATGCTTGGGTTCATGCTAACTCTACCCCTAGCCCATAAACAATTAACTATCAAAATCAACCCTCGTTTCACCTCTAATGTATGTGTTCATGGTTAATCCACTGGGATTCAGAGTTTATTACGCAACTTTTAAACCTATTCAAAACATCCTTTTAATTAGGGGATACATCATTTAATCCGGTGGCCGCAACCTTAACAGAAAGACACTATTATCACTCTAAATGTGGATTTACCTAACAGGAACGAGTAGAACTTCTCTTTAAATTTCCTGTTCTATGTATGGAATGGGTGAACAGAGCACCGGGGCACTCTCTTATTGGATCCAGCTGGGCCTGCACAGAGGTTGCTGCATTCATCTGGCCCCAATTCCCCAGGACATGGGAGTAAAACAAAAGACCCTGTGTCTATCAGACAAGAGAGTTTCCATCGCTAAGGCATGACATGGAAGGACTCATGCTTTTGCACAAGTTCATATTTTAAGGCATATTATAAAAAAACAGAAAGGGGGAGAGGAACAGCCTAAAATGATCATAATCCCTTCATGTCTTTTTTCGCAGCCACAGTCAATGGAATAAATCACAATAATCCGTGCGCACGCCCCGATATGTTACCCATAAATCATGGGACTTCTTTATTAACTAAAGATGATTCATGTGGATATTGTATAGGGACATGAGTTACATTGACACATTGTCTCTCTGCTGGAGCATCCTCCCAATTTCCTGCATATATGCTGAACTTCTAATAGCCATTGTGATGTTGGGATGTACGGGCCGACTGTCTTCTATCACCCACCACTGGTCTGGCGTCCAGTCCCAGTCCTCGAGCCACACGTGCCAATGGTTATAGACGAGGTCCAGCATGGCAGACATATGTGTCTGCCCCCCCCCCCCCTTCTTCACCCTCTCTTTCCACCACAGCACATCCATGTTTTCCATGAACCAGGCTCTGGGCTCTCGAGACAGAATGGAAGGTCTTTGCTTGGATTGGAACGAGGTGCTTGTCGAACCGCTGTCAGGTAGGAAATCCGTGATAAAATTGCGGTTCTCTTGCCCTTCGGGCTGCGGTGTCCCGAAGGCCGACGTGAAATGGGCTATCGAGTTATTGCCTGTCAAGGACCACCAGCACAGGAGTGAGTACCACAAACCCTCCGTGTCCCAGAGAAACCATATCTGGGAAGAGTTTACATAACAATTACATAACTCTCTACATGCCTACGTTGCACGGGAAAGGATGGACGCTGACAGCTATTACTCATCCCCCTTTTTTTCCATGTGCATTAAAGAAGTCTGTCCTTTCCTTTCCTAGGTAAAGACAAGTATATGTGTAGCAAACGCTTATTCCTAGAGCTCCATGGTCCAAAATGATTAAAAACTATCAGGATAACTAATCAAACTTGGACTTTGCAGCTCACAGTCTTCATGCTAAGCTAAGATAACTAGCTGCTGGTTGATGCTTTGTGTTCATCACTGCAGCATTGAACTGAACCAAACTAACATTGGACAAGCAAGAAATAGAAGAGTATTTCACAGCAATGTTGGACTGCTCCTTTAAAAAGCCGCTCCTTGACATACTTGACCTCCCCTGGCGGGCCTTCGAGCACACCTTGGCAGTCCCTGGGCCACAGCTTGAGAACCGCTTCCATAAAGGCTCCTACAGCAGTCATTACAAACCCCCATGAAACCGGACACCCCCAGATCGGAGATCCCACTCAGGACTCCTCCGCCCCGCCGTGGGGACATTGCCCTTCTTGTCTGCGGGGCGAAAAACTGGCGGTGGTAACAAAAGCCCACATCCGACGTAGCCCCGGCAGGTATACGCGGGGAAGTTCTCCTTTCAAAGCGGTGAGCTCCCTTCCTTCCTGGCCCGGAGAAGGATGCACTGTGAGGGGGGGGGCTCTGTGTGAGCGGGAGGGATCCAGTTGCAGGCGGCTGAATCGGCGCTCTGTTGGGTCTCCCCTGGACACTGTCATAGCGTGTTTGCTGAAGGCGGGTCAACGAGGACTTTCTTTGGCAGAGGAATTTCACAGCACACGACAGCGCGCACACACACAAACACACACACACACACACACACACAGACAGACCAACACACTCTCACACATTGGTACTAGTGCAGCCCTGCAACCCTGGTGAGAACGGATGTTGATGTTGGTGCAGCAGGAGGTGAAGGGAGTTTGTCACAAAAAAGCTCCAATGGTTCAAATTATACTCGATGACATTATTCGGTCGTTTGCACAATGACAAACAAACGAGTGTTTTAGACTGTGAATTCACAACGGATGACGCTGTTCAAAGTTGTACGACCGCTCTCACAACAGTGGCTACATGTCAAACAGAGCCACGTTTTACCATCCCGTCCCCTTTGTCTGTTTGTTCGTCAGCAGGATTACGGAAAAAAAACTACTGTACGAATTTCCACTAAACTTGGTGGAAGGACATTTGCCAAGACAGAACCCACAAAACTTTGGCACGGCCATGGACAAGGGGTTACAGCGATCGCAAAGAGCAGAGGTTCGGCTCCGTCGTGAGATTTAGCATTTTTTGAAATTTTCCTCTATTCTCGCGTGAAAAATTAGACAATCTTATTTTAAGGAATCTGGTACGTTTAGGGGACTGATATATATGAGTGTGTGCAAAGTGGTTTGGTGATTCTTTATTGTGACTGGTCTTCACCTACTCTGATTATACAAGGAAGAAAATTGCTCAGGATCCCAAGACCATGTCAAGCTGAAGAAACACGTGTTTTCTCAGAATGTCCATAAGTAGTTCTTCCATTCACTTTTTTAGCATTTTCAATTTTTATTTCCCTACATATATTTGCTTCTGATGTTTTTATTGTGCAGCAACTTTGGTCATTTTTAGCGTGCAGTCTAAATGAACTTGACTTGGTTCCATCAATTTGTGGGTTCCAACAATGTCCGGCTTGGATGAAATGAAATGCGGTTTTAAATTGGAGCCCGAACAAAAGAGTCGAGTGGCTGATTCTCGGTCGTCACAAATACAATATATAAATGTCAAAGACATTCCTGTGGAAAGTTAGAAATAGTGTTGTCACTACATAGTTTGTCCACAAGAGAGAACTAAAAAAAAATCTCAAGGTGCACTTACATACCCGTTGTGGAACGTTCGACGGAGTCCAGAGGTTTTCATTAGCGGACAGATTTTGCTCAGTTTCTGTAAGTGTCCAAACCTTGTGGATTTCTCATCCATTTGGACTTTAAAACTGAATTTCTGAGCTTCTAATGGCAACTGAGTTGCTTAAAAGAAAACTGTATAGATCATGAGAAATATAATATTTGACAATATATCATTTAAAGCTTACATATGACAGTGACACTGCGACGGAGACATTCACAACACCAGGACGCTGACACGGATGCAGCTAAATTCAAATCTGCCGCCCTTCTTTTTTTTTTATTCACGTCAAAATATCTCGTGGAAAAACTGCTATTTAGTCTTGGTGATACAACTAACAGTACATTTCACGGAACGTTTTTGTTTTTGGTGTCCGTGGAAAGTTTCCTCCCAGGTGAGTGTGTGGGGTGGCCGATGGGGGCCCTTGGGCTCCTACAGCCCTGCTATTTCTAAAATCCTGTGTGTGGCCCTGCAAATGTTACAAATGTTTTCAGTCATTTGTTGCCACATATAACATCCTGCAGGATTTCTGACACACAGACACACACACACACACACACACATACATACCCACAAACCTTTATATGTTACATGTAAAAAAAAACAAACCCAGATGGACACACCTTCATCCAGCTGAAGGAGCTCGTATAGCCTCAAACTTTGCGACAGAGGGAGGTGTTCCCCCTCCCCGCTTCTCCACATTTCCCCTCGGCGCACAGTAAACTTTCATTTTGGGGAAGTCGACGCGCGCACCCACACACACACTTACGCACACTTTACGCACACACACACTTTACGCACACACACACGCAGCAAGCAGCGTTGCTCGTCACCTCGTCCTGCCACTGTTCCTCGGGAAAGCCGGACCACAGGACTTCACCTCACGTTCATTGTACTTTCTTTCCCCCCCCCCCCCCAAAACGCGCGGAAGGAAGAAATCTCAGAAGCGCACAGGTGGAACTCTCCGGCGCGTCTCTCTTCTTTAATTCTCTCCCGCCCTCCTCTCCTTTTAAATTCACCCTCATCTCCCGGAAAGGACACACCGAGGATGGATACTACGAGGAACAGGACAATGTCGGCGCACAGCCGGTGAACCTGACACTTTCTGATTATTATTCTTGTCTCCTTCTTTCTCTCTCTCTCGTCTCTTGCGCTCCTCGAGCCCGCTCCATGAACACCTGGAATGGAACAACTTCATCCGACCTCATCGTCCGGACTGTAGTGACAAGACCCAGGAGAGAATGAAGTAACCGCGATGGAGCCGGACAATGCCCCGCACTCCAAACTCAAATCCACTGGAGTCGGGGGGTGAGTTAAAAAAAACAAACCTTATCTGGTTCAAGAGAAGTCAGTCTTTCATGTGCACATGAACATCACCAGAAAAAGAAATGCATGTACCATGCACGCATTCGACTTGCAAGTGTAGTTGTACTGTTTCCCACAAGTTGTCTGAAACGCTGGCTGCAGGATGTGTTCAGAGTTCCTGGAGGAATTCTGGCGTTAATATTTGTAAAAAAAAAGCATATATATATTTTTTGTGCAGTCTGCAGGTATAAAGCTTATGGAAAGTATGTGGTTTTGTTTCCCCCCTGCTCTTCACAGAAGTTCTCTGCTGCACAGTTTGTTGAGCTTGTGTCTTTTATTTCTGCAGCTTGTCTCACAATGAGCTGCCAGACGGTCTGGGACTGATTTCGAGGGGGAGATGTATGAGAGGAGGAGAAAGTCCTCTCCTCCCTCCTCCTCCTCCTCCTCCTCCTCCCCGCCGAGCATCTCACTCAGCTGGTTGGCTGTGCCGTCCCAATGGGAGGGGGGAAATGAAAAACTGAAACTGTTGCATCATGTAACCCTGCCTGCTGGACATAGGATGAGAGGCCTGGGTCACAAATGTCAGTGAGCGAAAAGCAGTGGGACTGAAAGCCGAGGGGAAAAAAAAAAAAGAACTTTTAAGAGCTTCAGCTGGCCGTCACTGTGAAAGTGGTTGACCGGTGGTTTTCCTGCGGCTCTCGCGTACGAGACCAAAACTGCTTTTCTTTATGGCACTTGTCACCGAGCCTGTGCCACTTCAAACACCACCGGCTCAACGGGCTGGGCAGCTTATATAGTTTATGTCTACTGTAAAGTTCACACTCTTCAGAGGCAGCAAATCACCTCTGTCAGCCTCGACCGGGACACTGAACACGCACGTAGTCACCGGGGGCCGAAAAGTGGAGCCAGCGCCAAAGAGCCTCAAACTTGTATTCTCCGGAATGACCAGCAGAGGGCGACTCCACTGGTTGCTAAAAGAAGCCAGTTTCTGTAGACTTCCCGCTTGACTTGTAACGTCAGTAAACCTTTTCCTGAGGAGTTTATGGTCTCAATCGCTGGTTTCAAGTCTTCTTCACCACAGCATGATGTCCATTTGGTGTTTTAGCATCCCATTTAGAGTAAAATAGACGATAAAGTACAGTATGTATATTCGGTAGTGTAGTATGTGATCGACAACTAATATCTTAGAATGGGTGCAGGTCACAGGTGTGGTTTAAAGAAAACATGATGGCGCTAAAAATGCCCAACAAACCAATGGGAGACATCATAGTCGCCACTTGGTCTTTACATTTAAATGCCACACGGAGAAATCCCCAGTGGAGTGTCTCTGTGCATTGCCCGATGCAAGGTGAAAAAATATCACTGTTGCCACGTGGAAAAGATGTGGACGACCTAACCGAAGGACCGAAGGATCACACGGCCCCTTTTGTAAGTTGAGGAAATCCCGCGGCCTTCTAGACCCATCACATCCATTTAATACCCCGCAGTCCGAAAAAAAAGTGTAAAAAGTTCATGTGTCGGAAATAAAATGCCACATTAATATATATATTTATGAAAATGACTTGAAACATCCATTCCCTTGAAGTCGTAACGTGGTGCAGTGCAGCAGCCGGCGCAGGGTTGTCTGAGGTGGTCCGCTGAGCAGCAGCTTATCTGGTCGGGCAGTCGGGATGAGACGAAAGCCCGTTGTTTTCTTTTGAAACAGATGTTAGAGTCTTGGAACAAAGCGGAGCCGCGGCTGATGCTTTCACTCATTCTGCAGCTCAGGTCTCATCACCGCTGTGGTAGGTGGAAGATCCGAGCTCATCCAGACTTAGGTTAGGGATTCATTAGATGCAGAAATGTACATGTATCACTTATATAGTCAGTCCCATCTGCTTGGCAAAGCCTTAAAAATGTAAGATTATCTTTAATTCAAAATTGTCTTTAATTCTTTAACTCTGAAGTAGGATGCGAGGATTCTCCAAATCCACTGTTCGGTACGGACCTGCTTCTTTTTCTTTTCTTCCTACACTGCTGACCTGAATCTGTCGCATGTCCCCGGGTCACCATCCATCTTTTTTTCCATCCCTCGATCACGATTGGACCAAAATTAGTCACGTGACACATGCAACAGGAAGACAGTAGTGTAACGTGTGACATTTACCACATATACAACTTGCCCCAACTCTGAATAGAATAATAATTTCCCTGACTCATATGTGATGTGATTCTAATTGTGAAATGAAAAAAAGAATAGTATTTTTTTGTTGTTGTATTGTTTGTTCAAGGACAGAGGATGTTGCACCTAGTATAGATTGTTAAACCCTATGAGGCAGGTTGTGATTTGTGAATATGTGCTATACAAAAAAATGTGATTGATTGATTGATTGATTGATTGATTGATAAGAGTAATGTCACCGGGCTGCGACTGAAGGCGTGACGGCAGGTTGTGAATGTGGTGGTTCCATCAAGCTGTATGACGCTACGTGACTGAAAAGATTTGTATCGTGGTTTCGTGGTCGTTCTGTTCTGGAGACTTGATGATAAATTATGATGAATAATGATGATGATGCTTTTGGCTGACGATTGTATCAAGTAAGACACGTGAGGATTGAAGGTCAGCACTTACAGTATCATTGCTTTTGCATTTTTAGAGAATAAACATACATTAGACCATATAAGAAAGATGAACGAATAGTAATTGAATCGCCGCCTGAACTGTACCTTGATTGTCATCCATCATGTTTTCTTTCTCTTCTCAGGATATTTCTGATTCTCTGGACGATCCTCTCTTGCACCTGCTCTCTCAGGCTCGCGCAAGCACAAGGTACGTACGATTAGGACACGGGTGCCGTCTGTGGCGTCGTCCCTTGTTTGTTTGGGACCGTACTGAGGAAAGCAGCTGTTAACTGTTAGTATTACGGTATTACAGAATTACCCACAGAGTGGGTAAAGAGGAAATAAAAATGGATTCATGGGAGGTTGCAGTGACACTTTCAGGTGTCCCCTGTGCACTGCACCACTGTGAGAAAGTTCCGTTTCTAAACTGGGTGATATTATGAGCAGATTCAGCAGAATAGAAGTGGAACAGACTAGAGACAAGTCTAAATAAGTAATATCACCTTAACACGGGCCCCTTCCTGTTCACATTGTTTGTCCAAGTTATCCAGGGACGTTCTAAAACTGCCATACGCTGTCGATGTCTCCCTCCTCTGTCAGCATCACTGTTTGATCTGTCAAGGTCAAAGAGCGCTCTGATCCGCTGCGTTCACTCGTCCCCGGGAAGCACATTGAGTCGTCGTTGTCGATCGCGGCTTCCCTTTGCCGACCGCTCCCGCCGAAGTGGCTTGAAGCCGGATTAGCGGGGGAACTTCAGACGTCGCTCAGAACGCAGTCTCTTGAGGGGCATTGTCCTCTGAGCGGCTCGAGGCTGGTGGAATGGGAGCGTCACGCCGTCCTTTCTCCGGATCCCGTATTGTCAGGGGGAGCATTTTGAAAACCCGATGCACTGTCTGATGCACTGTACTTATTGTTTTTCCTGAAATGTTTAAAAAATAGCTCCGTTTCTTGGGGTTTCAGACATTTCCTTTTAAATTTGACTGACCTTTGCGTTCTGGAGCCGCTCTGTCCGTGCGTCTCTGAGCCTGAGCAAAGTCAAACCCTTGTATAAGGTCTTGATAAAGGGTCTCCAAGGTGTCAGATGAGCCATCAGGCCCCGCGTCACAACATTTTCCTAGTGCACGCTCTCTTAAGTTGACTCACAGTCAGCTGTTCCTTGATGTCTGCTGCTGCGGCAGGTTTCTGCTACACGACTCAAAGTGCAGTTAACCATGCCTCGTCGGGTTTAGCCGCCAAATCAAAATCTGCCAGATCAGCCAACGCAAGCCACTGCACTCACTCACAACAACTGTTTCCGGCAATTACGCCATAAATCTGCCTTTGTACGTTGATCATTTCCTCCCATGTTGACTACTGAATGTCTCAAGATGCTGACCTGCGGGCCCCCGGCTGATCCTCCACCTGTAGGAGGCCGTTCAGGGCAGAGAGACACCAGTCGTGATAACAACTCATCCGTGATCCATACCGCTGATCCTCCGTGGGTCGGTGGCAGGGATCATGGGGCGAGAGTTCGGGTACAGCCTGTGCAGGTCGCTATTGAATTGCAGGGCCAACATACAAAGACAAACAACCGTTGACGCCCACATTCACTGTCTACTGTGCGTGAGTCTCCAGTTGACTTGAGCTCCGAGTCTTTGGACTGTGGGAGGCAGTCGGGAGTACCAGGAGAAAGCCCACGCGGCCCTTTCACGGCGAGCTGACAGTGCTAACCACCACTAATAGTAATGCACTACTTGGTGTAAGGAGCTATGAGGTTCCATTGCTCACAAAAAACATCCATTTGAATGTGGACTAGGAATTAGGTCTGGCTGCGATTCAGACATTTGCTAGAATGTAACGGCCGGCCGATCCATCAATATGCTGAGCCAGAGGCCGACAAAATGCTCCCCGTTTCTTGACAAACAAGAGTTCTTGAAAACACGGGTTGCAATCTGTCTCAATTGCCTATCACTTCCTATCATTGTCTCCATTAGAAGACTCTAAGCGGGAAGCAGCAGCTGCAGGAAAATCTTTAGCGGACATTGACAGCATACTAATAGTGGAGATCCATTTGATTTGTTTTGGTCTGTGCGTGTGCCAGCTGTCTGAGGAAAGGTTTTGTTGTTTGTTCTCCAGCAGCACTTTCTTCTCCAGGATGTTGCTCGCTCCACTTTTAGCCATGAAAGCAGATCACAGACCACAAAGTAACGGGACACTCTCGCTTCTTTCATAGCATATTAACAATTCAAATTTTGTGGCGTATTGGTAATTCAGCTGAAAGGAAAGTCTTTGTTCTTGCAGCAGTGTTGTGTCTTTCTTTTCTTTGCTATGGAGCTGACCTCCCACCCCCTGAAGACGGGTTTCCCTCCTCACACGCATAGTGTCTATATTTGCGTGTCCTCTGCGGAGCCATAATTCATAATTTAGCACTTTATCTCAGCGTTGCCCACATTTGGTTTGCATTAGTCTGGAAAAGGATGGACATTTGAGATCCATATATACGCGTACAGTTTCTACATTGCACGTATTGTTTGGATTTTACATTCTGTATTGGGGATGTGCCGATCGGCCGGTGGGACGACCAATTCTTTATTTCCCAACCTTGCTAATCTAAACAGAGAAGCCTTTGTTTGACATGACTGATGACTTGCGCTGGTGCCCAAACAATAGACAAAAGCAAGATAACTGGAACATTTCCATCCTGTTGCGATGTTTGAACCAAAAACATATTTGACTGTCTAAAAAGCGGCAGAGTGTTATGCTCGTGTAAGTAATTTCTTGATTTAAAAAAACACAACAACCATGTGCTGTTCTTTCAGTGGTTCTCAGTTTGGGACCATCAGGTTTGGCTCGGAGGTCACTGAGTACATTGTTTTCCAGACTTGTGGGGTGACTCAGAGGTTAAATGAACCGTTATCGTCTCTCATTTTAGCTTTATTTCTTGTGACATAATAAATGGCATCAATTTGATGCTACAGCTTGGGGAATAGTCTTTCTTTTGTGCCATTCTTTCTCAATACGAGAACGGATTGGTCCGTAGTAGAGGCGAAGGCCGTTTCTTGCTGAAGTTAAAAGTGGATTTAATCAAACTCAACAAAAGGTGTGGCTCCAATTAGGAGCAGCATACAGTTGTATATGTCAAAATTATCCATATTTTCCTCCCGTGAGATGCAAGTAGCAATTAAAACCTGCAGAACACACCAGGGTATTTTTTTTCTTCTTGAGCCCGGGCCCCCTGTCAGAGCGATCATCTTTAATCAGCAAACATTACCGGAGAAAAGTGAGATTGCTTCTCCGTCTCTGCACTAATATACCTCTCCCCGCCGCACCAGCGTCCTCTTCGGGGACTCGCTGGCTCTCGGAGATTGTTCTAATTAAGACTGATGCAACGGTGGCATCATTTGCTGCAATCTCCCAAAACTGGATGTTGATGTATGGCTCTGCTGGAGAACGTTGTGCATCCCTTTTTTTTTTCTTTTTTTTTTACATTGCTTTTCCGCTGCAGCCGTGTCCATTAGTCTCACTTTAAACTCGTGAACTCACCCGCTTGGCATCACAACGTGTTCAAATTATCACTCGTGCTGCCGCACATTTGTTTACACTTTGATGCAGATGAGCAATTTTCAGTGGGAGATTGTAAATAGGTGTCTTACTGTAATGTGGAAAATTCTTTCAGACAGCTCATTAAGCGAGCATATCAAATGAACTGTGCCGGGCATTTGAAAAGAAATGAAAGAAAGAGCTGGAAAGAAGAAAAAAGACGCATGTTCTTTCAGGTTATATAACATTAAATATCTTCATATCATTATATTGTCACGGTAGGTAAGTTCCTGTTTGCTATCTCTTGATACTTAAGGTCTACAAAGATTAGAGTCTCTGACTTTGCTCTCTCGTTTTGTTTCTGAAGATGTGGACGTTCTGCAGCAGCTCGGGCTCACCGGCCGAAGGGCCGACGGCTCATCGCCTTCCAGCGCTCGCACCGTCCCTAATGGCATCATCCCCTTCAAGTCTGGAATCATCCTCACCCCGAGGGCGCGCGTCCAGGCGCCTCTGCGCACCGTCCTCCCTGCTGGCTACAGCTCGGCCGACCTCTCCGTGATCCTGAGCTTGTCCGTCCACCGCATCAACAGCGCTTCCCTTTTCTCGGTCCTGTCGAAGAGACGGAAAGTGCAGCTGGCGCTGCAGTTCGTGCCGGGAAAGCTCCTGGTCCACGCGGGGCAGAGGAGCTCCGTGAGCTTCGACTACGATGTCCACGATGGCCGGTGGCACAGTCTCGCCTTTGATATCCACGGCCATCGGGTGTCCCTGCGCACTTCTTGTGGGAGGAAAAGCCTCCATGCAGATTTGCATTCTAAAAGAGAGGAGGCCCTGGATGCAGAGGGCTCGTTCCTGCTGGGTAAAATGAACCACAACTCGGTGCCGTTCGAAGGCGCCATCTGTCAGTTTGACATTTATCCATCTGCCAAGGCAGCTCAAAACTATTGTGATTACATCAAGAAACACTGCCGAGAAGCCGACACGTATCGGCCCGCGTTTCCACCCCTGCTACCTCTATTTTCCACACACTCAAACATCACTGTCACTCGTTCAACTCCGCTGTCACTCACGGAGCTTTCCAGAAAGGACCAGAGACCTGCTCTGGCCTCGACCGAGGAAAACACCAGGACTACAGTTCTCGCTCCAGCCGACCGCCCGCTGGTGCGCGACCGAACATCTGCGACTCAGACCGTGAGCACTCCAGAACCCGGTGCCGTGTCCGTTTCCCCAGCGGCTCGCCCGGGCTTGGGAACGCCCTCAAAGTTTCCGACTCAAACAGTCACTACGTCTCTTAGGATCAGCGCGCCGCCGCCGAACCCAACTCTGCGTGCCGGAAAGGACGCAGAGCCAGGACGTACCTACGCCGACGGGAACAGCGCGGATTTACCTGCTTCCACCAGACCGTCGGAGGCGAAGCCAAACCTCCGGACCACAGCTGCTCCCACACAGGGGTCTCCTTCAGACGCCCACCTTCCCCATAAAAAGCAGTCGAGCACAGTAGCTCCACAGAAACCCGAGCCAAGAGTGACCGGCGCGCAGGATGTCCAACCCACCTTGTTTATTCTCGTCACTCCGGCTGCAACAGATGGCTTCCAAACATTCGACGAGGAGCCGACCCACTACTCGCTGCTGGCCGGAGCACCTGGACTAAAGGGAGAGCCAGGAGCGCCGGTGAGTGTGTGCGCTCCAAACAAAACACCGCACAAAGCCGCTCCCATGAAACCCGAGGCACGAATTGATGAAGCACATTGATCACGACTTGAGTGCACCTCTGTGTGCATGCTCCGCCCGAATATCGGCCCATCTCATGACTTGTTTGCAGGGTTGTGTTTCTGTGTTCATTCCATGAAGGGATTTCCTTATGAATTAGAGCAATTGAGTTGTAACAGAGGCACGTTTCTGTTGTTGGCAGCCATTTTCTTATGCTTTGGGCCAATTTCCTGATACACATTTTTTTCACATATGTTTGACAGTTTTTAGTTGGTCTTCCCTTCCTCTGGAAGGTTTGGATCTGCCGCCGATGGGTCTCCCGGCGGTGTGGTTTCGCCACTTTGGCAGTCGCCAAGCGTTTGCGTCTCCGGAGTGTTTCGCTGATTTGACAGTGGAAGTGTGTGATCTTTAATTTGATCTATTCCTTGTCTTCGGTTTCTCTTCTCGATCCCCGGACGCGGTGTTAAAGATTTTTCTATTCGCGTCAAATTGATGCCGATTAGCGCGGGATTTCCCCTTTTTTTAGCAGCGGCGGCGGCGGCGGTGGAAATAGTCAGGTTCACCGCTGGCCTCCGCCTGCTCGTCTGAGTGCAGGGTCGCTGGCGGTGAGGTGTTAGATTCTTCTCTGAGGGGCGTGGGCCCGCTGAGAGAACGGATGCCTTTAAAATGGGGTCAAAGGTGAAAGAAAATGAAGTTCTTGTGCACAATCTAGACTAAGAATATGAAGGTCTACGCGATATAAATATCTCCCACTATTGAGAGCGGCAGGCAGACTTCCTTGGTAAGAATGATTGGCGGGAACTGTAGGAAATGTAAATGTGTCCGTCAAGTATAGACTCTACAGTTTAGCAAAAGAAAAAGGTTATTAAATCAAATGCATACTTCATTAAAAGAGAGAAAAACTTTCACAATAGCATGTGGCAGACCCATGTCATGGAATATTAAATGTAATTGGCTTTTTATTGGATGGAGTTTTATATCGCTGTAAAAATTAATAAAAGCATGAAATCTACTTAGCGTGCAGGGCGCACAACAAGCTACAGGGACAAAATGTTAGAATTGAAAAGATGCCGGTGAAGAGAAATTCAATCATCATTTTGAATCAAATCGTCTTAAGGTTGCAGGCTATAAGTATTTTATCTAATTTTATCATATTGATCTGTACTGTAGACTGCATACATCCATATTTTACCATGTGGTTTGTCAGGAACTGTGCCTCCGTCAAACATAAAATGATTTCATCCCACATTCTGCACTGTTCAAATTACATCTCTGTCTTGTATTAGGTCAGCTTTGACCAAAAATATTACTTTTAAGTAAAGCTTTCCTTCTCCGGCAGTGATTGGAAGCCACAGCTCTGCGTGGCCCTGAAGCTGCTCTGACTGTTCTTTCTTTTCCTTTTCTTTTCTTTTTTTTAACGAGACAAATAAGCGATGCCAATCAATCAAGTCCTGAAGACTTTCACCATCCTATCACTCACTGATATTTAGTCTGAGCAGATTGCCGCCGTGAGAGACATGGGACCATATTGTCATTTTACTTATGAAGCACTTTGTTGACTTATTAATTTACCTGAACCGCTTCCAGCTGTTTTTTAAGGCCCATTTTCCTTTTCCCTGCGTCTTGAAACGTCTGGAATCGCCCTGGGAAAATAAAGATACAATCCCAGACGTCTCGAGCAATGTCAGGTTCCTCAGACCCCCCCCCCCCCCCCCCCCCCCCCCCCGTCATTAGATTTGACCCTTTGGAGCTTAGCTAATCCATGTATGAAATTGTTTTAAAGCTAGCCGATGTCCACAATTAATGTGATCGGCTGTGCCGGTGCTGGTGCCGACCTCCCTGCCAGGACAATGAGTCAGACTTACAGTCCGCGCGCTGCAGCGGTTACGCATAGAAATAATATTGGCTGCAGGGGAACAGGGCCGCTGCGGCTTCTAACGAGACATTTTCATGCCTGCCAGCGCCTCGCTGACCGAGCTGCTTCGCAACTTTAAGGCCAACTTCATCACAGGGGAGCTGAAGATGTAGTTACCGATCGAATACCTACCTGGAGTGGCTTTTCATCTGGTTGTTCTTTGTGCTGAACGCTCTCCTTTCTACTCAACGCTTCCTTGAAATGACACAGCAAAAGGCAGCAACTCTTATTTCTTCCCTCTGTCCCCTGACATCTTTTATCTTTTCCTTTTTAGGGCCTTCACGGACTTTCAGGGTCGCCAGGGAGGCCAGGGAAGAGGGGCCCGAGGGTGAGTGTCTCCCCAACCAGTGACAAGTTTCCATCTACCTTTTCTGTCGCGTTTTTTTTCCCCCCACGATTGATTCTCTCTTTCTAAAAACATATTCCACACGCATCACTTCATCTTAATGATGCCATGGTCGTTCATCATCATCATAATCATGCCCGATCCCACATCATGGTTGCGAACACACCGTTGGAAGCGCGCCGACACCGAAAGACCTGAGAGCATTTTGATCAAGCGCTCGGCGACATCTCCGGATCGGGGAGCATTATTCATCCAGACGTTAGTTTTCCCCGGCTCTGGGTTTGATCAAGCTGCGCTGCTCCGCTGCCAGAGTCCATCTGCGGAGCTGGAGAGCAAACAACCATGAGCTCAAAAAAAAATCTGCGGGTTGGCAATTTAAAATAAATTCAACAGATACGGTGGGTTTTAGACGGACACGGACGAAATAAGGGAACTTGTGCAAGATTATATATATTTAGTACAATATACATAGGACAGGTGATTTTTATTCCAGTGCTGGCGCTTAAATTGGACGTACGTCCTCTGTTGACGTCGGTGAATGCTTCTAGTGTTTTGAACCTGGTCGTCTGCAGAGGAAATTCAAGAAGGGGGTGAAAACATTGGAAGACCATCTGTCCAAAAGTGACAGTTTGTTGTTTTGATTTCTAGCCTGTGCCCTTTTCAATTGAACCGTCTTCCCCCTGGGAAAACGAACGGCGCACAAGTTGGCCACTGGGCCCTGAGCTGAAATAGAACCGCTAGAACTTCAAAATGGAGAGAGATAGCAATTTTGGTTGCTGTCCTGCAGAGTTCCTGCTGAAGTGCTCCTGCAGAGCACTCGTGCTAGCAATGAGAGTGTGTGCGTGTGTGTGTGTGTGTGTGTTTGCGTGTGTGTGTGTGTGTGCGCGTGTGTGTGTGTGTGTGTATGTGCATGTGCGTGTGCGTGTGTGTGTGTGTGTGTGTGTGTGTGTGTGCTACCTGCCGCGGCCCGTGAGACTTCGTGCGCCCTGCGGTCGGGCCTCAGAGGGGCGGGCTGTGGGAACCCAATCTCTTTAAACTTGGAAGAATGAGGGCTTTGTCCCCCTCTTATTAAAGGCATTTAAGACCCTGTCTGGAGCTCAGCAGCTCGATGCAGTCGTGCACCGACCTCCACCAGCGGGTTCATTCGTCACCATTCGAGCTCTTCAGCTCTTTTCTCGTCGGAAAAAAAAGAAAAAGGCAAAAAAAAGAACCAGATTTACTAATTGCTTTCTTGAAACCCGTCAGACTTCCCCTGAATAGTTGACGTGATTATTCTTCACATCTACACGCATGATCAACAGAAAACTCTCAAGCCCGCGCAAACACGGGTGTATTAAAAGTGACCGTCACCGTCAGGAGCAGGTTTTCATTTTGATAATCATATTGTTCTTCATCAGTAAGTCGATCGAGAGCGTTCTCCCCCTGTTCGAGCTGCTCAAACACTCATTAAACCCTGTTGGCACGCTCACTCATCACTAAATCTCTGCGGCAGCTGGAATGAGACCCCCCGTGACAGCGAGGTGTCATGTCTGACCGGGCAGACAGCCTCTCGCACGCGGGAGCGTCGCCCCGCGTCCGTTCCTGCGTTCCTCCTCCTTCCTGCGGCCGCGAGGCCGGCATGAGTGCGGACGTTCACCGGGTCCTCGACGGGGGAGAAGAAAGGCTTGAGAGCGGATCAAAGGGGGCTTTGTGCAGAGGGAAACGGACCTACCGGCGAGCGAGTCCGCGTGTGACGCTGCGCCTTTTTCCTGTGAAATTGAAAAACATTTGCATAATCGCCAAAGGAACGGTCGACACTGTGCCACACTTCGGAGACTCGGCTCTGATGTTGCCGCCGGAAACCCAACAGATTTATGCGTGTAGCAAAAAAGAAACGAGATCCTTCTTATAGGAATCACAAGGATGCATGACTTTAGGTTTTTCCTCTGTTATTATTAGTTACAAAGACACTTACCCAACATAAGCTGCTTTCCGACATGCGCCGAAGTCCAACACTTCCCCGAGAGTTTCCGGAGGGGCTGTGTGTGAGATTGAGAGCATCTGACTTGCACAATCTCATCAGAGTTCATCACCACTGAGCCGTTCCGAAGCATCGACAGTGAAATTAGGGAACATTATAGCTATTTCTCCTGTACTACTTGAATATTAACACGTAACAGTACGTACTAGTAGTATGTGGTTAGTCGACCTACTGTACCACACATCACCTCTGCTGCAAAGGAGGTGATGTGATTGTGTTTCTGGCCGCAGCAACATTGTTAAATCAGCGCGTCAAATAAAAGATCACTGCGGGTCAGAAACATGAATATGATTCTTGAACAGAAATAGATGAGAAAAAAGGCACTCATGATAGTTTTCTGTACTGAAACTATTCGTCAATCAACGGGACATTTAAAAAATGCCAAACACTTATTGCTTAACACTGCTTTTCAAATGATTTTAACAATTAGCACCCAAATTCTTGCCAAATAAAATAAAAATGTATCCATGTAGCACATTAAAAACAAAACAGGACTTGAGCCAAGTGGCTTTACAATCAAGGCAAAGGAAAACAACACAATCATTTAAAAAAAAAAAAAAAGAATAAAAAAAAAAGATAAGGAGTGTGATGATAGAGACCAAATCTGTGCAAAAGAGAAGGCACAGAAGAAAAGACCCTTTTAAAATTAGATTAAATAGTATCCATAGTGGGATAAGATCTGATGTGGAAAGGCCAAAGACCCCGTGTTTCCACCCGTGCCGTCCACAGGAGGTGTTGGCGGGTCTGCTCGGCTTTGATACCCGGAAAACAGCAGCACTCCCTGTGTCATTCCTGTAAAAGTCACCGGATCACGTCGTAAAAAAAAAAAACCCCGGTCACGGCTTTGGCACACAGGTGCCCCTCACCTGCAGGCCTCAGCTGTGTGTGTGTGTGTGTGTGTGTGTGTGTGTGTGTGTGTGTGTGGGTGTTTATTCCACTCATCACCCACGCCGAGATAGACGGACAAAGTGACTCATTCGTCCCATCATCCCCGTTTCCACCGGGACAACGGCCGCCCGCCGCGTCATCAGCACCTTGTGCACCGCGAGAACGCAATTTGTAATGTTCTGCCCGGACCTCCCCGTTGCTCTCTCCGTCTCCTCTTCTGCCTATGCTTCCTCTCCGGAGATAATGACTTCCATACGCCTTAACATCGGGAGGAGTGGAAGAGGGAGTGCTCTCCGCACGGAGGAGGAGGAGGAAATCTGTAGATGAGCTTCTGTTAAGTGTCTCCACATGTCCAGCGGCAAGCGCCTGCGAGGGGAGAGGTCTGGCCAGTGGCTATTGGACTCGTCTCCACAGGCCTGATAATAGAGCGCAGATAAATAACGGACTTACACCTCTTGGCCTCCTCCGGCTGTTTGACTGAGAGTAATCCTATCCCTCACTTTCACCTCCAGCTCGGGGAGCGCGGGGGGGGGGGGGGGGGGGTCGGGTCTCTCTTCACAGCCCCGTGGAAAGTCTGAACGAAGATACAGTGGCTTCCTGTTCCAGCCATCTGAACATGTTTCAATGCTTTTTTTTTTCTTCTTCTTTTCGCTGGGAGAAGGATTTTTTTTCCGCGCTCAGCATTTCTGCCAGTGTGCAGTTGAACGGAGGACCCGTCTGTTGGACGCCGCAGGAAGTTGTGGCCGTGTTTTTCCAAACAGTCCCTCTCTCTGCAGCTTGCTTTAATTTGTAGTCCTCTCAGCCAGAAGGAAAAATAAATGAAAATAAAAAAAGTCCGTACCCCCCCCTGGCCTGGAGACGGTGCATTTCGATATATACGGGTGGCGTCGCGAATTACATCTGAACGCATTGGGTGCGTGTGTGGCACAAGAAGGCATCTGGTGAAACTATGGTATGATTTGAAAAGTGGCCTCAACTTTGTGGGACCCCATGAAACCGTTGAAGGGTGTGGGGGATGAGGAAAATCACATCCATATGTCATAACTTTCACCGGCCGACGGACAGACAGACAAGGGCAGGGCGGCGGACACAGTGTGTCTCACAGAGCAACTATACACAAACACAGAGGGACCTCGGGGGCATCGCCGACCCTCCCCACAACACAGGCGGTGGAAGGGGGGGGGGGCAGGATGCGCACACGTCTGTGAATACCTCATATATCGTCGCACTCACTCCGGCCTCTTTCGCTGACGAAATGGAGGCCTGCTGACCCCGATGATCACCTCTACTCTCGTCTTTCTTAATCACGTGTGTGTGTGTGTGTGTGTGTGTGTCTGTGTGTGTGTGTGTGTGTGTGTCTCTCTGTTTTCCAGGGTCCCCCCGGCCCACACGGAAACCCCGGTCGTCCCGGACCTGCTGGAGTGAAGGTACGGCATTGACTAATCAGTTATGCTATCTCAAATGGAATTTGTTTTCATTTTTTGGAAGGAAAATACACCCGGAAACATTAAGTGGATCCTATGATTCGTTCCCTGATCACAGATCCATCAATCTTAAAACGACACTGGAATCTATTTCCCCTTTCGGATTGATTGGCAAACACTAGAAACGGTTCTGTTTTTTTTCTAACCCTTTAAAGGAAAAGACCAAATTCAGCAATCGGTTCATACTAGTATCACCTATGTGGCCGTAGCCCAACACTCACCAATCGCTTTATTAGGCACGCGTGTTCACGTGTGTTTATTCGTGCAATTATCCCGTCAGCGAATGGAGTGGCAGCAGCGTAAACGAATAAAATCGCGCACATCAGGCGCTTCGGTTGATGTTCACGTCAGACACCAGAATAGCAATGAAACAAAACCAAAGCAAATCAATTATCTGCAGATCTTTTCAATGGTGCATATAGACACAATACTTCTTTTTGCTCCAGATCTAACTGATGTACAAAGGACGTTGGAACAACATTGTGTTTCTCGTGTTTTTTTCTTCCTCTTCTTCTTCCTCCAGCGTTTGTTTGTGATTAAACTTCACTTCGCCTCTTCTCACAAAAGCCGTTCATGTCATGTCCGACTGACTCATTTGCAAGTACTCGACATCGGCCGGCGCTTCCGAGCTGTCAACAGAGAGAGAGGCCCGTTTAACATGTCGGCACAGTATCGCGGAGGAGCGTGCCGTGCATGTTCGATTTTGCCAGAATAAAACGAGAAAATTGCGCCGGCATCTCGAGCCCCTCGTGCCTCCAATTTCAGCATTTTTTTCCACAGTCTTTTTCGAAGCTTCAAAAACACATAATTGCTTCCATGCCTTGGATCGCCGGGGATAAACCATAGCTCTTATATCATACATGTGTTGGCTGGAGCAGAACCAAACCTGGCCCGGTTCAGTTGGACTTGATTTGCACCGCGAGACCACAAACAGGCGACTGTCTGGTCTGGCACAGTTCTCGGTTTTTTAAGGGGGGGGGGGAATCCACCAGCTGGATGAAAACATTCTCTCTGTGTCCGCAGAAATCTTGTTTTTTTTTTTGTTAACATGTTTAACGGTAATGAATTGAGACAAGATGATGATCAATCAGCTACTACTTGTAAGCAGCCTATCATTAGACTTAAAACTTAATAGGTGTGTAATCAGTGGAAGCTACGAGTGCTTATTAAGGCCTCGAGCTCGCATGGGAGAATACCAAAGTCCGCTCCATTTTGAGCCTAAACTCCTCGGCTAATCTGGTTGCGGTGAAAACCTCTGGCGAGTGAAAGGACACAGTGTTCATGTTTGCATATTGCTCTTGGCCGGAGCTGCTCTCCGGGCTCCGTTTGGAAATCAGCCTGGAGAAAAATTCCCAACGATTTTTTTCCAATGCCGACACTGACACGCAGGTTTTAATGGGCCGAAGTACCGTAGGTGGGACGGTTGTGTCTCTGTCCACGACGTATTGTTTTAAAGCGGCGCATGTCTTTCCGCCCAAGACCGAACCGCTAGTGTCCTGTTGCCTTTTGGACGACAGATATTTTCGAATCCGGGCAAAATGTCAGGATTAATTGGACCTAGACATCTTCTGGACATCGCCTGTGCCAGACGCGTGCACGACTACGGGAACATTTCTGGACCATTCTGTGGCGTCTGGGTCAACACTCGCGCTCGCTCCCTCTAAATTCCCCCAGAGATTTCGCTGCTGCACTCCCACATGGACTCACCCGGACGTTCTCGGGAAAGTTTACTAACGGGGCTGGCGGGAAAAGTTCAGAAATGTGTCTGGAGCGACATTTGTGGACATTTGCATACTCACTTACGGCAGATTTCAGGAATGAATGTTTGGAGTTCATTGCATGTCTGAAAGCGGCGCGAGGCCCCCGCCCTCCTTTCCTGGAGGTGCTACCCACATGATTGTGCCAAAGTGGGTCATGTGGAATTAATTTCCACATGCAAATGAGTTTGCTAAACGAAATCCGTGCGTTTGAAATCCGTTGTTTCATCACCAACATTGTTCTGAATTTTTTTTCTCCAAACACATGTTTTCTTTTATGTCTCGAACACTGACACAGGAAGTCATATATCTGACATCACAGTACAATTGCGTAGTTTACTGGGCAGCCCTTCCACGACTAGTGCGACTGCACGTCAAATGCTGGCCCAGAATGCACCGGGAGGATTCCCACTGCCCGAAAAGGGAGAAGAATGTACACGTCCCACTCCCCGTCACCTCCCGCTGGACCGGTGTAAACCAGTGTAACAGGAGGGCATAAATGGAGCGCGCCTTTGTGCAAACACATCGGCCACACTCACCAGTAAGGAGGCTGAAGTCATAACTCTTTTATAAGTGTGAATGCAAAGTGCAAGCTCCCGAGGAAGGGCCGCTGCAGGCAACGCAGGAAATATGCAGCGAGGGGGGAAATCTTGTGCCCGTCCCGGAGCAAAGTGTTTTCCAAAAGTGCGAAAATTGATATTACCTCTGTTTTTGTGTTCTAGGGACACAAAGGAGACCCCGGACTGTCCCCTGGTCAAGCCCCAAAAGGACCAAAAGTAATGCCTAGTATCACCTCTCCCACTTTAAACAAACTATTTCGATTATTGTCGGTGTGTCGAATGTGACCTGATTTGTCATTTCAGGGCGAGTCTGGTGACAAGGGCCCCGCTGGACTGCCTGGCCAAGCCGGACGAAAGGTAGTGCTCACAAATATTTCAAAAACAAATTGTCTGTTTGTGCAAATCGACTAGAAATTAAGTGATATCCGACTCCATCGCACACGTGTGGAAAATGCATATTCCACGTCTTCGCATCTGTTCTTTTACCGTCCTCAAAATGTTGTCGGGGCAGAGATGGCCGAGTGGCGTTGCGTACACGGAGGACGAGTGAATCGAACGTGCGCGCTCCACCGTGGCCCTGTCTCAACCGCCTTCGCGGACAGACGCCTGTGATTTTGCAATGTTTAGAGGCCCCGGCCAAACATGGATGTTTGAGCTCGTGTCTGGAAAGCGGCCTAACATATCGCAGACATCGAGGAGCACACCTGTGTTCCGACTCCCCCGCCGGTCGAACTACTCAAAAGGTTTGAATAGCTCGGCCGTTGCGTCATCAGTATCGCAGGCCTCCGCACAGTGCAGAAGTGGGAGGGCAGAAGTTGTGCGGGGCTGAAGCTCACGTTGTAAATGTTTCCTCCAACTGCGTGTTATGTCATCCCCCCTCTGTGGAGAGCAGTCCTCCTTAAAGGAAAAAAAAAGAAAGTAGGACAAGTTCTGAATGTGGGTCAGTTCTGTGATCGGGTCCTGCTCAGGAATTATTTGGTCCACATTGTTTGACTCCTTCGCATGCCGCCGTGCTTTGGGCGGCCGACAGAGAGGGACGGTTCGCAGCAGAGTGTTCTCTCTCTCCGTGGCCTCGTGCATTTTATCCTTGGCCTTTCCCAAAGTCTGCTCACACTAATTACACATCTCCTGTGGACCAGAGCCCGTTGGATATCCCACACATGCATGGTGGGCAAAAGACGTAGCTGACGGATTTCTTTTGCTGCTCAAGACAATGTTTTGCATTGGTTCTTTTTTGACGGCAGTGCTTTTTATTAGTGATTTGCTTGTCTACGTAATGGCGCATCATAAAACATACCTGTTATCGTGAAAGGATTAAGTTGGTGAAATTGTGAATTTTTGTGCTTTTGACAAATCACAAGAAATAGACCTAAACTAACAATACTTTTAAACACCGTTAGCCCTTCTCTGGCAGGCTGCCCAAGCCCATTGGTTCTCACTGAAGATTATTATTATAATTTTTTCACAAATATGGTCACAAATATCTAGGTTCTCTTAGAAATTTCTTTTATAGCTAATTATTATTCAAACAGAAGTAAGTAGTGGTTTGATTCTGGACTATGTTCAGCCACATATCAATACACGTTTCGCGCTCTAGAGAATATTTAAAGGAGCAGCGCGGCCGTGCGATTGACTCCAGATGAACTGCGGCGATCATTTTCATCATATGTTGTTTATCAGTGCTATGCTGCATGTGTCCCCTAATGCTACGCTATACAGCAGGGAGCTGTCTTTCGGGCAATTAAAACTTCACACACGCTCAGAACAGGATAATGAAGACCCGGCATCAGTGATGAATAACCACAAGTTGCGCCCATTGTTCATGCAGTCGTGTATCACGGGGTTAGGAACTAATGTGGATTGTTTTTGGGGCAACAATGGCGCTGCGTGATAAATGAGCTATCGTGTTTTTTGCCTGAACGGGCGATATTTTTTAGTATGAGATTAACATAAATGTATCTTTTACCATCGTTGGGGTTGGGTTAGGGTCTTAATGTGAAAAAGTTGGTGTGTCTAATCAATATAGAGCAAGTGGGCTGGAAGAAATGTTTCACAATGCGCTTGTAGTTTCATTGCTAAGATCAACAACAGAAGTCCAGTAGAATGTTTGCTAGACCCGATTCCAACAAACAGCAGGCCTAAAAAATAATTAAAAAAACTTCTACAACAAACCCTGGGTGGTGAGGGCGACAACATAGTTCATTTCCGAGCCAAAAACTATACAAATTCAACATTTCCCCCCCAGATTCATCTTGTTAGCGTGGGTAAAACATTGGAAACAGCACCTAAACCTCACAAAAACTCCCCACTGAAACCCAAATGTAAGAAATACATTTTGGATTATCAGCTTCACATGAAGAGGAAACCCCCCTATGTATTTGGTGGAAGGAATTTAGTGGTCTCTCAGATTTAAGTGTATCTAACAGAATTATTATTTTTTTTATCTGTGGCGCAGAGAGGACTTGTATTTTGCCAAGCTAGTGTTGGCAGACTGACCAAAGATCTGTTTATGATGGTTTTTAATGGAACATGGTTGTTTTCCTGAGCCGGTGGAACAGCAATTGAATCAATTGTTGTCAAATTTATATTGTTTTCTTTCATTGTCTACCGTGCATATGCGAATACAAATCCTAAGCCCTGTTGGCAAGGAGACCATTTTGTTGTATTTTTTTGGCGCCTCTACTTTCTATGATGCAGATATAGTCGACATTGAGAGTAACTCTTGAAACGCTCTACCCAAACTGCCTTTAGCCCACAAGAGCCCGTGAGAGTTGGTGACACTGTGACTAGTAGCTTAGTTGCCGAAATGCGGATACCTGCATACAAGGCTGTGGCCTACAGATCCACATTTATCCACATTTGATTTCCAAGTCACCACTTTCTGCACCGTCGGCTATTTAGCAGGTGACTCATACCGTACTCGGTTGGCGAATCAGTTCTCACAGTCCTTGGCAGGTTTGAGTCATCAACCAATCCCATATGGCCTTGTGTTGTCATATGAGTGAGATGCACAGTCATCAACTTAGTAATGTGACCCTAGATGGGCTATTAACTTGTAATGGATAGTGTAAATCAACTTAGTTTTATAACACATTTTAAGTGCTTGAGGCATCTGGATAGAGAGGCTACAGGTGACGACATGAATGTAAACTTGACAAGTAGGTGAATATACATTAGTTTATCCAGTGTTTCCCATAAATTACTTAGACTGTAAACGGTCCGCCATAGTCTAGCTTGTCCCGCTACACTTTCATAATGAAACAAACATATTTTTTACGTACTCAAAATAACAAATACGATCTCTATCTTTGTTTTTTGCGCCGCTGCGAGCTCAGCTGTGTGCGACGCTCTTTGCCTCGCTCTCGCTCGGTGGCTCTGTCACTGTCTAGCTCTCTCCACCTCTGTGTCTCTCCCTCGCCATCGCCGATCCCATCTGCACCAGTGTGCCATCAAAACATCCATAAAGTTTTTTTTCCGCCATCAAAACCTCAGTAAAGTTTTTACCATCATCAAAACATCCATAAAGTTTTTTACCGTCCTTGCAGGCAGCCCTCGGCCCGTGAGAGTCATGCAGCTCTCAGCAGGCAGGGATACTGTTGTCTTACCTGTCACTAGGGCCCATGCTCTCGTGCCGCCCACAACCCTCCCACCTCCGGACGCCTCAACTACTGTTGACTAAGAATATGACTCATCAGGCAGATGAATATAGTATTATATTTTCCAGAAATGTTCCACCCACACCCCGAAACCTGTGCTGCTCTTCAATGGAGCAACACCTTAGCTAACACCTCGTCAGAGATCCATCGACAAGTCGCCAGCTCATCACATGGCCAACATTCAGAGACCAACAACCATTCACCCTTATATTCATACCTATGGTCAATTTGGAATCTCCAATTAACCTAACCCCAATCTGCATGTCTTTGGACTGTGGGAGGAAGCTGGAGAACCTACGAGAAAACCCGCGCAGTTTCGAGGAGAACATGCAAACTCCACACAGAAAGGCCCTGGTTGGTGGGTTTGTTTCGTTGTTAGAGATCTTTTATGTTATTATGAGACGTGTAAATGTATTTTTGATTAATTATGAGACTGTGGCGGGACAAATTAGATTGTGGCAGACGACTACAGTCGAGGTAATTAATGGGGAAACACTGAATGAACCTAATTAGTATGGTGTTAAAATAGGCTTACATTTCCTCTGTGGATTACAGACCATTTTGATTTTGTAGGAAATTAGAATGAGAAAGAGAAACACCACTGAATTACCTGACCCGTTGTGTTGCAACAGCCTCTGTTATAAAAAATAAAAAAGTCATAAAAACGTGTGGGAGAAAAAAAGTCTTCAGACTGGCCAACTTGTAAATTCGACACACTACGCCTTTCGTATCCTGCTGTCATAAATACACTGGCGAAGATAGGAAGAAACAAAACACTCAGTACAGTAGAGTTTAGGAATTGGATGTCAGAAGAACGTGAATTAAGAAAACCATTGCCACACATCATAAAAAGTCCGTTGTAAGCAACACTTGCACACACACACCCCTGTCCTCATTTGGAATACAATTGTATGAGTGCAATAACGTCTTGGCAGGATCTCCAACGATCTGTTATGCAATTGGACAATGAAAAACAGAGATTGAAAAACCATCTGGTGTGTTCAAGGTTCCTCCATTCAGCGAAGTAGTGGGTAGGACTTCCAACTTTAAAAAAGAAGAGCTCTTCCTCTCCTTGTGACTCATGGAACGTGGAGTCATGGGAAAAAGCTGATACTCTTCCTGCTGATTTAGGGTAATTGTGGCTCTTTGCTGGGTGTGGACAGGCAGAGGGCAGCTGATGGTAACAGACCCCCCCCCCCACCCCCCTTTTTCTGTTGTTCTGTTTCCTGTGATGATCGGCTCGGCTAGGACAGAGCGATCCCGCGTTTAACCTCAATGACACTCGCGTCCACATGCGTAACGGCTGACAGCCATGCAAATTATTAAAATGCAGTTTTGTATCGTCTAATAAAAAACCAGGGCAGTCATCTTGGCCCTGCTGAAACCCTCCAGACACCTCATTGCTTGCAGCTGTGCTCAGCTGTGCTCGACTCCCTCAGTTCTTTTCTTTTTGTTGTTTTTTTGATCATACTCTGGGTACTGCGAGCCAAAAGTCCTTACAGCGCACTTTCGTATTCAAATTACACAGAAATTCCATCGCCTGCCACAGTTTGAGGCTCGAGGTTCGTTCCTCTTGTCTGCTCTCGTCCGAGCAGCCGGCAGAGCTTTGACCTGCTGCAGCTTTATGGAGCCGTTTCGCCGAGTTTTCTGCTCAGGGCCTTGGTCCGCTGCCAGAGAAAGCCTCTCTCACTGTGGGAAATGTGTAAAGATGTAATGGGGAGGTTGTCTGGGAGTCAGTCAGCAGTCTTGCACTGTAAAGTGAGACGAGATTCATTGTGTGTGTGTGTGTGTATTAAAGACGAAACACAGGGGAGAGTATCACCAGCCCTGGACCCGCGTGTCTTTCACGCAGCCAGTTCTGATCATGGCACACTGGAATAATGCTCAACTATTTTATTAACTGTGTGGCCCTCAACATTTTTCCTTCCTGCTTCCTTGACTGTGTGTGCGTAACGAAATTCTCATACCTTTATTAGCCGAGTCCGACGTGTCCAAGAAATAAGTGTTAAGCTTGCCAGGTGGGAATAATTTTTTTTGTGTTATAATTAGAAAAAAAATCAAAATCTATGGAAAGAACAACGTGTTTTTTCATCCCGCCAAGTAAAGTCTGTTACTCATTCTGTACAGGGGAGACACCGCTGCTGCTGCCACACTTTGCCTTTTGGCTACGGGGTTGATCTGGTGTGAGTTACACCAATTAAAATTGGTTTGCTCCTCATAGAGAGGGAGAACTAATGGAGAATGTGATCCCTTGCCATCTTTGTATCACACACTGGATTAACGGAACTGTGAAAGCTGTTTTTGAGCCCGTGTAGTTTAGGATACACACTTCAGGGACAGTCTTCCTCTCCCTTCTTTCACTGTACTCGGCTGTATTAGTCTCTGCTGGAAGGCCCAGAACATTCTTATGTCCTTTCGTGGCTGCAGTACTTTATTGGCTCCTGCAAGGAGACTCATCCACTCCCAAAGATCCTGTCAGATACGTCTAACACGAAGCACATTGCTGCAGCAGATAAACGGACAAATAATTAAGAGTTTGACAGAACAGAGTATAACAGCATTTGATGGAATTATCGAGGCCGGTGGATCGGCATCTGGCTTCACTCTTTGGACTGAAGCTGCAGGAGGTGATGTGAGTGGGCTCGTTTCTTTCTATTTCTCTTGTAAGAACGTTTTTTTGGACTCAGAACCAAACACTGAGCACTTGTCAGAGATCAGCTCACGGTGGTGTTTCAATGTTCAAATTTAGCCTCCTGTCGATGGTTCAAGAAGCAGCTCCCACGTCATGATGACATCACAAACTTGAGTCCCTTGGTTTGCAGCTGTGGGATCATTGCGAAATGTTCCAATCATTGACTAAGATAAGTTAAAACAATTCAAATGGACAAAGTCCCCTAGTCTAGAAAGTGAAGTGCCGGAAAAATGGCAGTTCACAAATCACTGGGTGAAGTCTTGTTGGGCTGCAGGTTGGTTCCAATGCCATGTTATTAATGCATTTTCCTTTATTAATATGATAACACTGGAATGATATCAGCCTTGTTTGTGTTAGCCAGGGGCTGCCAGCATGATTTTAACTTAACCATTCCAGGCATGTCAGCCTCACTCTCCTTCAACCCCCTCAACTTCTTCTGACCCACCGGTTGGTGCATCAATATTAACTCACGCTGTGCAGCCAAATGGTTTTTCAAAACCCACAAAACATCCTTTTAAATTCTAATCAAGTGTCCAAAGTTTCCACAGACAACATGCCTCATGGCAACAGCCTGTGTCAGGTTCCATTACTGCGAAAAAGGCTTGTCGGTAAATAATTCACAAGACACACACGTCTACTATGGAATATTCTCATTTAAAGAACATGGTGTCCCAGATTTTAATAATTTACTGGTTGTAAGCACAAGAAAGCTTAAATGAAGTGTTGAAAGGAGAAGATCAGACTATATTGTGTGTCCACAGTTTGGAAGGTTTTTATAACTTTACTCTATACGGTAGACTAACAGTAAAGAGTGTGTTTAAAGGAATAGTTACAAAATTTTGGGAAATTATTTTTTCTTGCAAAGAGTTAGATCGATACCGTTCTCGTCTGTGTGGTCAATATTGAAGCTACACCTCGACTAGCATAGGCTACAGACTGGAATCAGGAAGTCACTCCACTGACAAAATAATAGTCTTGCACACGGTCGCCAGTTAACTAATTGTCATTCTGTACTTTTTAATTGGACATATAAAACAAACCATATGTTAATTTGTAAAAACAGAAAAACAACTTAAGTTAAGTTTTAAAGCTAGCTAGTTGCTAAGCTAAGCTAACTGTCTCCTGGCTGCATATTTAGCAAACAGATATCAGAGTAGTATCAATCTCATCTGACTCTGGGCAAGAAAGCTGATACATTTATTGCATAAACTTAGTGGACAACAAACAAATTGTTATTTTGTACTTTTTAATTGGACCGGTAAAACAAACCATATGTTAATTTGTAAAAAAAAAACCCCAACTCTGGTTAAGTTTTAAAGCGAGCTAGTTTCTAAGCTAAGCTAACTGTCTCCTGGCTGCATATCTAACAGACAGATATGAGATTAGGATCAATCTCATCTGACTCTCGGCAAGGAAGCTGATACATTTAGTGCATAAACTCAGTGGAGCAGCCTTTCAAAGTTGAGCCCGCCCTTCACAGGACGCTCGCAGACGGAGATTTGAATCCTTACGCACACACTCTGGCTGCGGGGTTGAAAGTAGTTTGCATCTTGGTCCTTGGTGGTGACTTGTTGCCAACACAGCTGGTCGCTGTGATGACTTCACACTTGAAGGGATAGACCTGTGTTATCAGTCAGAGATGACTTCACGTGACTCTATCTGCTGTAGGTCGTCATTGTGTAAAAGATTGATTCATGTTGCAGATAGCTGACATGCTCCATTGAGCCCACGGGGCATGAAAGTGGTCGTCACTCGGTTTCTCTTTTGGGTTTCCCTCGCGGTCTAATTGGTTGATTTAATTTATCCAAGATTATTCTGAACAATTCTGAGTAGTTTTGACAAACTCATACCAAAGGCAACAAATAATAATAAGAAATGGAAATGTGCTGGTTTAGAAATCATCAAGATCTTTTTACTCAGTTAGTTTCACTGTTATTAAGTTTCTGTGGACCCACGTAAACTAAACGCTCTGGGTTGATTAAAAATTGTTTTATTAATCTTTTTTTTTTTTTCAAATGGAAACAAAGTCAGGTCCTCGCCTACATGATTTCAGTCCCTGTGGTGTTAACTGAGATGCTTTGGAGCACAAACTGATCAATTTGATTACAATCGACCAAGAGACATAATCCCTTTCTCCAAAGTAAAATTTTAAAACATTGTATAACACTGCATCATTGTTGGATGTCCTGAACTCTTAACTTATTGTTTTGTTTTTTCTATCAACAGGGACATAAAGGTCCTCCTGGTCCTTCTGGTCTCCCAGGTGAACCTGTGAGTACTTTATTTCTCCAGTCATGGATTCAGTTCACTGTATATCATCCTCTCAAGGATAAACATTAAATATGAGGGATTTCTTTCACTATATTCTCACTATTTTTTCTTCACTAGTCGAACACTAAGGTGTAATGTCACTCCCCCTTGTGGGCCACTCAGTAATGAACATCAACTGTACGTAAAGATGGACGACGTATCCACTTCCTCACATTGTACAAAAAAGGAGCTAAAGTATTCCGGATACGGATGCAGCCATTTTGCACTGCTGACCTCAATTGGAGGCAGAGTCTGCGAGGTCCCTCGGATATATGTGCTGGACCAATTTGCGAGTCAATCTCAGTTGTTGATCATGATGCTTCACTCCTTTTTTTTTTCAATAGCAACAAAAAACGTAACTATCTTGTCCACTCTGCTAACATGGAGGCGGTGGTGCCATACTGCAGCCGGCCACCAGAGGGCGATAGAGACGATTTGGCCTCACTTTTGGGCAGCCGTCATGTCGTCCATCTTTATATACAGTCTATGGCAAAGAACAAATTATTAATTTCAGTCTCTCTAATAGTAGCGCCCCCCTAGGTCAATGAGTGTAATGGGGAAATTGCTAGAATGCAACATATGAAAACAGCTGTCGTGTGATTTTTTCCCCCGGCTCCTCTGCATCAGTCCCGCCCCCATCTCTTTTAAGTGCTACCATGCCGTCTGAGTCCACTCTGTGCAGTTTGCACGTCTGATGGCTGCTGTGTGTGTGTTAACCGTAGGTCAGCGTTGTGTTTATTCATTCAATAGAGGAGGTAAGAGTCTGCAGAGACGGTTCCCATAAGACACCGGCACGTCTTTCCATTTATAGTTACAAACGAGGAGAAGAGGAGGAAATGGCAGAGAACATATTAACACAGAGACATTGGGACATGGTGATGGGCGGGGAGGAGGGGACGTGAGAGAGGACCCGCGTTAGTCGGTTTGGGAGTCTTTGGCGGGAAAATCTGTGCAAGGGGAGTGTTTTGGCAGAGGTGCAAGGGAGCAAAAAAAAAGTTTGGACACTAAACTCCTTCCCTCCCTCATTCCCCCCTTCCTGATTCAAATTCGTGTGTATCTCTATCTCGGAGAAGAATGCACTGTGTCACAAAGAAGAAAACTTTTCCCGTCTCCTCTGGTATTCTCTGGAGAGGATGCACTCTTCTCTTTGTGACTACAATAGCACACGGCTTAACACTAGAGACATTCCCCTTTTGAACGAGCACTCGGTGACAGCGGCGCGTAAAACAACTCTGCATTACCTTCCTTAAAAAAAAAGGCAAATCTGTTTTTAGTTTTTTCAAATATTGAACTGACTCGTCCATGTTAACATAAGCTAGTTGTATTCTATCTTGCCTTTTTTGCTGCCGCTTGCTTTAATTGTTTATTGATGTGTTACTGCCACCAACTGTCCCTCAGTGGAACAGCGTGGTTTGCATTTCCTACATATTTGAACTGTTGTCCCACTGCAGACAATGCATGCAGTGGAACCTGTATGTTTATGCGTGTCCTCGTGTCAGTAGAGCCCGACATACAAACAAAAACATGGACCGGCTGAGCAAAACACTGACTGTAGTGCCTAATGATTAAAAGCGCCACAGGGTACCTTTAAATGAGTCCCAGTCGTTGGGTCAAATGATTAAATGTGCCTTTTAATAAAGTTTGAAAATGGACTTGACTGCATTATGTTTAGAGGTGTTCCTAATATTCTGCTAATATTAAAATAGCCTAGACAAACTAGGAATATAACACAGCTCCTTCCAACACCACCACACCATAATGGGCTTTGTGAAGACAGATGATGGTGCAGAGCTGTTGTATTGGGCTGCTTTAGATTACACAAGGGGCAAGTGTATATTGTTGTAATATTTTCTGCTTGTATTACTACTGCAACTGCTGCCGCTGCTACAGTGACTATGAGCTCTCTGTGGCCAGTGACAAGAATTCTTATAACATTTTAAAAAACAAAACCAAACCCTGAGCACTTGAATTTTCCAGTATATTAGGGAAAACTGCAAAATGCAGAAAGTGTTGCCAGCGTGTGATGAATGCGGTCGGCTTCATGGATGCATTGTCTGCGATCTCTCGCGTGCCCTTCGCTAACTCATCCCTTTTGGCTCTTCCCATACATGCAGAATTAAACATTCCTCTCGGTGGGAATGCATTCGGTCTGGTGGCGCCGCACGGAAGAAGTGACTCATGAGTCGCGCTGCGCTGTGATTGAGGATAAACATATTGAGAACTGTGCTCACACAGTGGTCTTAACAGCCTGCGGCATGACCGCATTGTAATAGCACCTACTGTCGGATTAATTGAATGGTTAGAGTGGCAACGTCTGCAGTGGCGCCTCCTCGCTCCCCAAGCAGCACCGACTCGACTAAACAAAAGGTCTTTATAGAAAACCTGAGAGCTTTAAGACTCCTCCATGGGGCCAACTGAGTGTTGTTTATGAATACAGGGCTTGCTTTCACTTTTTATTACTATCTCTTTGTTATTGTCGCAGTCAGTGAGGCTTGCAACAGGAACCACCAAGTATTTTTACCTGAAGAGCATCGCTTCCTCCACTTTAAATTTCAGTCCTTCCTTCCTTCCTGCCCTTTCCATGTTTTAGTCTCTCGCCCCCCTCTAGTGCTGATTTCAGTTCTATCTCTCTCTCCACAGGGCGAACGCGGAGATGATGGAAGCCCTGGGGCCAAAGGCTATCCTGGCAGGCAGGTGCAGTAAATCTAGTGCTGCGGCACTGGTTGAATAGAGCCACACACACACACACACACACACACACACACACACACACAAATAAAGAAAGGCACAAAGATAGGATAATTGTGAATTCAGCTTTTGGAAAATATTCGGTTGATTTCGACCTTTTAATAAATCAAATCGCAGCTCTGCTGACGGTCAGATTGATCAGTGGAATTGGAGTTATTGGGGGAAACACTGAAAACTTGTTGTGTCGTCCGCAGCTAGAAAATCACATTTAGAGATATTGGATGCTAGGAAAATAAATAAATAAATAAAAAATCTCTGCCATGGGCGTCCAGAAAAACCTAATTTGGGAAATCCAAATAAAAAGTTTGTGGCGGCTGAATGAAAGAAAAGAAAGGGAGCGACAACAGCTCCAAACTGTCAAAGCACCTGCGGCGGACTCTCGGCGATGGACGCCCTCTGGCCGAGTGAGGAAATAAAATGTCAAAAAGGTTTCCATAGTAACCACTGGCCCCGGAGAAAGAAAAGGTAATAAAAGTGTGACTAATGCCACAGCTCCCCGGCGACAAATAAGCCGCCCCTGTCCTTCCAAACCGGGAGCGTCAGCCCTTCCCCTACTTAGCGACGTTTAACACTACGAAGTCAAACCTGGGGAGCGTTAAGAGTTCCTCTGCATTTTAAAATCTGTTTCCTCTTAGCTTAGCTTAAAAAAAAACAAAAAAAAAACAGGTGGGCAGCAGCTCACTCACTCGCTTCTCCCCGCATGTTTATGATAATGTAGAGTTCAGGGACGGGGTCCGGGCGTTGGCCTCTGCGCTTGAGCGCACCTACTATGTCAGAACTCTGGTTCCCGTAGACACTTAGTAGAGCTGAGAGCTGATCTCAGTTGTAGGAGCAATGTGGTTTCTGCACCGGCGGATTTGATGGCAGCGAGAAATTGATGCGAACGCCGCCGAAGCATAAACGCCGCGAATGTACGCCAAGACACTAATTAGACTTTTCAAAAAAAGGCTGACGCTCAGCGTCGGGTCGTGGGGTCAAATCAAAAGATTTTTCTTCCAATTAAGGACTTTTCACAGAGTCGTAACTGAAGTTCCGTCACAGTTTGTAACCGCAGAAATGTGTTGTGTCATCTGTTACATTTAGGGCTTTCCTGGGCCCGTAGGAAAAATGGGGCCGAAAGGACTTTGGGTAAGTAGATGCCAGGAAAGAAAAGCAGCTTTAGCACTGATTTGTGTTTTAGTAAATGTAGACACTTTTAAGGAGGTATGTTTGTGATGTAGTGATAAAAAGGTGCTTTGAACGTAATCACTGTATATCTCACACTGAATGGCACCCTCATACACCCTTCCACTCTGGGCTTTGGTGCAGAGATGCATGTTTCCTCTTAGTACAGCAAAACTGTTCGGACTTTAATGTTTTTTTTTTCAAATAAACTGTGAAATGCAAGCTCCATGAATTACCCAAACCAGTGTGGGTTAGTTAAAACTGTGACATGCACGCTCAATGAATTACCTAACCGTTGTTGGTACTTGGAACAATAATCCCAGTGTCGTAAACGCCTCTCGCCCGCGCCAGTTGACTCCGTGATGATAAAGACAGATGTTTTTGCTAATATGTATTTAATGCACTGTAGGAGCAATTAACTTTGGGCTTCTTAAAATCATTTTTCCTGCTTGGTAATGTTTGGCAAATATCATAAAACTATATTGGCCTGAGTGCGCCCATGATGCAGTCAGAAGTTAGCATCTCGTATAATGTTGCTGTCATTTCTGCCACTGCCCCCCCCCCCCCCCCCAAGTTTTTCCTGCTCTTCCTCCGTTGAGCAGCATCGGCAGAGAGAGAACTTCAGTGATCCCTGATGTGAGGGTATGTGCCCTTGGACTACATCGTGGAAGCCAGCACCATGCAGTCCATGGGCATATACACTTGCCTCAAGGCTTGGCTCTTCTAGACCAGCTCGGCTGCAGCAAAAAACGCCTGCAGCGCTGTGATCAGATCAAAGTCTCCGACCTCAAAGTCCTTTTATGGATTTTTGCACGTGTTGGTGTTGTTGACATCTAGCAGTTCTGTCCATCTCCATCACGTCCGCTCACGTCTCACTCTGCCTCTCTTGTCCATCTTCTTTTTTTTGCCTTTTCCATCTGTCTTCGCCTTATGTGTTTCCTCCATTCCATCTTTTATTCATCTCCTCAGGGCCACATTGGCATCCCTGGGCTTTTTGGCCGTCCCGGTCCCAATGGCGAGAGAGTGAGTATTAGTGGCTTCGAGAGTAAATACCCACTGGGTTGAATTATATGACTGTCCACGGGCTAAAATGATGAAATAGGAATAGACTGCATTTTTGGAGGACTCCAGGCAAAACTCGCTTTTATAAGTAATAAGCAGTGCGAGCTGCCTCATATACTGCATTGGATCAAACCTACAGGGGAACTGACCTACACCCCAAAGTGTCTCTTGCCCCGGATAAGGTCATAATGTCGGAGGAAGATTTGAATTTATTTAAAGCCAGCCAGGAGTCACAACCTCCCAGGAAGAGGATCAAAACAATCTCAATCAGTCTCAATAATTTCATACCAAGTTTTGTCAAATTTGTTTTCTAATTTTTGCCGCCTGTAGTCTTATTCTCAGTTTCTGCACATGGAATGCTCAAAAGCTAACATGCTAAGGTTTCACTTTGAATGCTTGATGCAAATTAGCATGCTAAAATAGCATTTTAGCTCAAAGTAGCTTAAGTTAGCTTAATTACAGAAGGCAGACGAGGACTTTGGGGTTAGGGGTTGAGAACTTGAACTTGAACCTGAATGGCTGAGTGTGAAATGTCCGCAAATGTTGAGTAATTTCATTTAGGAACGGAAAAGTTTTTTTCTCCAAACATTTTTTCTTTCCTGTAATGTAGCCTAAGTGGCATCCCGTAGCTCCGCAGGGCTGCTAGCGTGGCAAATCATCTAATGATTTCTGGTTTTCTTTTACATTTTCACACCTTCATCCCTCCTTTAGTTCCTTATTCCTCTCATCTCTGTTTTTTCTTTCTGCTGTTTCCAGGGTGTCCCTGGCGTTCATGGGAAGAAGGGCGAGATGGGTAGGCCGGTAAAGTTTTCTCTCAACATACTTCCCAGACAACATTTTTAATGCAGCCTAATGAAAGTGGGGATGTTTTGTCTTGATCTATGGACCCTTAACTGCGGCGCAGAGCTGCTTTAAGGCGTATTACGTGACCATTACTCTGACAGATACTCTGGTTCACCGTGAAGCCCCACCTGGCCTCGCTCGTAAATCTGTGGAGGAAAAGCCGCGGTAACTTCCACGCTGGCTCAGTGATGCTGTAGGGATTATTATATGGGTTTGTTAGGGATATACAGGGAGAGAAAACAGCCTAAATAGGGAACTGAATGCACAAAAATGTTCTCGTGTCAGCAGATTGCACTCAAATTACGTTCTCAATCTCTTAAAATCAGACATTACTGGCCGCGTATCAAAGTCAACGACGGCTCGTTTATGAATCTTGTATGATTCATTTTCTCTGGCCGAAGGTGAATAGGAACATATATATATATATATTTATTTTTTTAATTACTTTTCTAGTTTCGCATCAGACTGATACGATAATCTGATGTGTCAGTTGTGGGATTGGCTCCGGAGTCTCTGCCCACGAGACGAGGGAAGTCTGTCGTCATTGGCGCCTGGAAGTCAATTTTCCCGTCCTTCCAGGCTTACATGGAAAATAGTAATACTGCACATAACCACTTATGTAAAAGCTGCTATTTTCCCCATGTTCAGCCTGGTTGTACATGTTCTCTAAAAAATATATATATATTATTATGCGCTAATTGTCTGTGACATAGGCCGGGGTCCACAAGTATATGCTTGTTATTGCCAAGCCATGAGCAAGCCTTTTCTGTTCCTCTGCGGCGAGAAGCGAGGTCAGTGACTTTGCGTTATAACTTCTTTTTTTCCCCTCCTTCTTCGGTCCTGAGTCAGCAGTGAAGTAGTTTAACAGAGAAAGACCAGGAAATGAGATGCCGTGTTTGATCCAGCAGAAATGCAAAAAAACAAAACATCTTAAAGACCAAAACAACTACCACAAGAAAGCAAATCCCGTTAGTCAGTTAGAAAGTTGGCCTCTATATGTATTCATCAAGTAAATGTTATATCTTGCTCTGAGCAGAATGACTAGACATCCTTTGGACAGACATGATGAAAAATGGTTCTGCTAACCCTCGCTGAAAGTTGCTGTCAAGATGAGAACAAAGACTGTGCATGTGTTTCTGATCAAACCGAGTCAGTTTTTTTCGAGGACATTTTTGGAAAGAGGCAACTTTTTCCACATTTCCTGTGGGCTTCATGTTGCACCAATTACCCCTTATTGCTCTATCCACATTTGCCTAATGTCCTAGAGAAGCGAGTCTGCCACACAAACAACCCCGTCTCCCGAGGTCTCCAGACGTTCCCTTTGTGTGCAGACGGGGAACGAGAGACCTCCGCTCTCTTCCGCCGTTTACCGTCCCTCTTACCGTGAGCGCTCGCCCCTCTCTGTGGGCGAGTGCTGAGCCGCGCTGGTTGCGGCGGGTCCTCGCGTTGACCTTGGCGCACTGTCAAGCACACGTCGAGCGCGTGGCCTCGCGGCCGCACCGCGCCTCTCGTTCTGCCTCTACGACGGCGTTACAGGCACCGAGCAAAAGATCAATAAATGAATGAATTTCAAAAATATACCACGCAATCGGGCTGTTTCAGGGCCAAGCAGCTTTATTCAGCCATTTAGGCAAAGTCCTGGGGGTTCGGTCTGCGGGCTGCCTGGTGCGGAGCGCGCACACACACACACACACACACACACACACACACACACACACACACACACACACACACACAGACACTCGGGAAACACTCAGCCATGGAATTTCCTGTCGGCCTCCCAGGAATGAAAGCACTGGGATCACATTTGATGGGATTTGCTTGGCTTTACTCTTTTTTTTTCAAGGGGGGGGGGGGGGGGGTTAATTATAAATCATGTGATGTCTAAATAAATGTAACATCAGCATGGATGTTTTGACTGAATGAATCCGGTTACGCGACCGTCCTGTGTTTGTTTGTGTGTTCAGGGGTTTCCCGGTGACATTGGAGAGAGGGGACCCCCCGGGCCCGATGGAAACCCAGTAAGTGAGATGATGTTGATTCATCCGCCCCCTGTTAACTTTTTTGGCACAGACTTCTGACTTTAACCCTCCGCGCCGGAGACGAACGAGACACTTTAAAAGATCAATGCAAAAAGAGGTGACTGCTTAAAAAAATGCTGCTACAGCACTTCTCCTTCGTCGGACCAGTGGACTCTGTCCGAAAAATACAGAGTGACAAGAGTTGGAAGTTACTTGGGTTTTAGTTTTATAGAGGGAACACGTTACTGCGGCAGAAACATTGGACTGCGAGGCACATCCACGCAGTCATGCAGTAACTCACTCAGCCATCATACCTGATACGAGGGCAGCATCAGCAGATTTACTCGCCTCTCCACTTTCCTTCAGTCTGACCTACGCTGCCCGCGAATGACAGGGGTCGGGGGTTAGATTGTGATTGGCCGACCCTCCGAGAGCCTCCTCCGGGCCTCGTTTCCTCTCCCATCGGAGGGAAGAGGGGATGTTCCATTTGGCTGAGTTCGTCTCCTTTCATTCACAAACGAAAAAAAAAGGGGAGGAGGCCACGGGAAGGCCACACTGCGGGGGCCGCGTTGTCATCCAACTCCCCATTGGATGCGCTTAGTGTGGAGAGGGATGCAGACATGGCAATGTGGCTGCGGGGCGCATCATTCGGACAACAAGCCTCTGTGTCAAGTGCCAAGTGCTCACTCAGTATGCTAAACCGGCTGGAAAGACACATTACTCGGGCGATCGCTGGAGGAGCAAACTAGTAAACAAACAGGATGGAGAGATGTGGTGAAGGCTCCTCCCCCTGCCGCAGATCAACACCTCCATCTGAGTTCACGTTCATCTTTTGTGCATCTCTCTCTCTCTCTCTCTCTCTCTCTCTCTCTCTCAGGGTGAACTTGGAGCTCCTGGGCCATGTGGAGTCCCTGGTCTTATTGTGAGTGTTGTTGTATGCTTCCCATTGCTTTTTATGGTTTTATATTTTGTGATTTATATTTCATACTTGGCGTCCATGTTTCCTTTTAAGAGCCTCTTTGTTCCTTCTGGAAAGCAGACGCTACCGTTTGGAAAAATTGCTAGATGACAAACTTTGATTTGACCTACTTGCTGTTCTTAAAGGAGACATATTATTCTCGTATTGAGGCCCATCATTTTATTTGGGGTTATTACTTGAAAATGTTTACATGTTCTTATGTTGAGTAAACTTCAGTTTCCTCAGACTGTCCATTCCTGCAGCTCCTCTTTTCAGCCTCTGTCCGAAACACTTGGTTTTAGCTCATGTCTCTTTAAGGCCCCTCCCTCCCCTTCCAACGAAGCCCAGTCTGCTCTGATTGGCCAGCTGGCCCACTGTGTTGTGATTGGTCAGCCGCTTCCAGCGCATGTAGGAAGTGTCAGTCTCTCCACTCTTGCTTTACCCGGCTTTGTTGGGGGCGAGTCAGACTAGCCGCTAGTCGCGCCTTATGCTCTTCCGTTACATTGTGACATCACAATGGTACGGAAAGCATCGGCGGGACTGCCGGGGGGAGGAGCTCCCTTTACCGCACACTTTGGCCATTTTTACTTTGCAGACATTTCAAATGCTCAAAACACATATGACCATAGGAAAGGGAAAAACTGAAAAAGCATAATATGTCTCCTTTAAGTTTGTTTGGTGTGTCTTGATCTTTTAAATTAACTCACAAAAAAAATATACTTTGCCCGTTATTCCAATTTTTTTTTTTTTTTTACATATACCTGTATAATATATATAAAAAAATTAGGGTTAAGTTTTATCTGCTCACTCAGTTTAGTAACGTTATGTTTCGTGTGTGTCGTTGCTGACAGGGAGACATGGGCCCTTTCGGCATTTTGGGCTTAGCAGGACCGCCTGGACTCAAGGTAAACAAAGCGGATATGTTTTATGTCTCTGGTTTTGATATTAGTTCCATCGAGTTGCTCATAAACACTCCTGTCAAACACTCTGCTATTTCAGGGAATGCAGTTTGTAAACTGTGTGTGCTCGTTCACAGCACGGTCACCATCTTTTTCTAACAGCCTGACACGAGGTAAACCACGGTTCACATGGAGAACTTTGCTGTTAATGCTTTTTTTTTTTTCTTCTTCTTCCCTTTCTCTTTGCTTCCAAGGGAGTCGCAGGAAGCCCAGGGGACCCAGGACTGAAAGGTGATAAGGTGATCTGCACACGTCTTTCTTAGACCGCTCACCTTTTTTCAAATCCATGACTGATGGAGAGCACGTCGCAGAAGTGCAATAAATGACACACGGCGCTCCTGTGGTGCACGTCGATTGAATTCATTTTTTGGTTATTTTGTTCTGCATTTCTTCTTTGCGTGTTCTCAGGGGGATGTCGGCTTGCCAGGAGAGCAGGGGGAGTCTGGATTCCTAGGGGACAAGGTATGCGTATGCTGGGGGTAGAGAAGGTCTTGTAGGTCTATTTACGCAGTATATTTATTTGGATTGGTGGTTTGATGCCAGGCTTCTTCTGCCTGCATGTCAAAGTGCACATGTTAATATGTCCTTAGCTGTTTACGGACATGAACTCCAGACAGACACTGGGTCCGAACGCGTTCGTAGTTCGTCGTTCACATGCGAAAGAACGCAGCAGGAGACTGTCCGAGTCCTGCGCGTTGAAAAACAACAGGACCCATTACCAGAACGTTCAGGCGAGGGGGTGGCGCTTCCCGGGTGGAGCGCTCACTCGCTCACCGCCAATCACCTGGAGATCTTCCTGTTGTACTCTCAAACGGGCTCAATCGGACACTTTCCAAATTTGACTGGGGAGATCCGCCAGGAGAAGTCCTGTAAAATGTCTGGAGCAACATGGAGCGGAAACATCTGCGTTCTCACATACAGCCCGTTTCAGAAAATGTCTGAAAGCCACTTTACTGTACAGCCTCGTGTCTCTAAATGCATTTCCATTCATGCGATCTGTTTGTCTTTTTGAACCTGGCCTTTTATGTCACAGGGTATTCGCGGGCCACCTGGGTTGCGTGGTCCTTGTGGAAAACCCGGGCCTCAGGTATTTTTTTCATCCCCCCTCTCAAACACAGAGCATCCCGCTGAATCAGAAGACAAAACAACATTACATAACGCTACATGAAGAGAGCAGAAGCTCGGCGATGCACTGGGAAGTCGGTGTCTCCTCGATAAGACAGCTAATCTGTGATCAGGGCATCTCTTCACCCTTGTAGCGAGATCATACTTATTTTTCTGTCAGGCAATTTCTTTTCACGCTTCACCGCCTCCGATGCTTTTATGTTCCCGGCAGGTGAAGCACTGTGCCGATTTTCCCGAGCGATCAATAAAAGATTAATAAAGTATCTAATGGAGTGGGCTGGGAGTGACTCAGACACGGCTTCTCTAAAATCTTTTTTCATTTCTGCTTTAGCTGTTTCAGATTTTTAAAAAAGAAAGATCTGGTCTGAAGGCAAATGACAAGAGCGGAATTCTTCACTTGTATACAAAAGGCAGATTTCAGGCGCTCGTGTTCAGGAGAGTTTTCAGTGGGAGAAATTTAAGATTAACAAACACAAACAACCCGCTCAGAGAGCAGGACAGGGGCAGGTCCCTGGTGCGAATGCTCCCCGAGCATTAGGACTAATCCACACGTTGGCACTCGTGCTCGCTCAATATCTCGAGTGCTCTCTGATCTGCTGTTGAGATTCCTGGGAAAACCCACTCCCTCTGCTCGCTCGACCTGCTCACACGATGCCTGCTGCATCTCGCGGCGGTGATACCGTGGCGAGTAGAAGTCATTCCTGTCATTCCTCCTATCGGAGCTCCAATAGTTCGGGTGATTTATACCGCAGCTTTAGGAAAATAAGCTTTTTCCGTGCATTGTGCACATACTGTATAGAGAAAAGAAAGAGAAATGACAGGAAAAGATAAAACACACAAACTGAAGGAAGTATAAAACAATATACAGCGACAATTTTTACAGTGTGAACAGAGTGTTTACAATTTAAACATGACTGCACATATTGAATGAGTAATAAGATAATGAACTTATTACTATGTATATTAATTATTTGTGAACATTTCCAATAGGGCAAACCTGGTGAAAAGGGCCCTGATGGTTTGCCCGGCCCTCTCGGCCCAGAGGTAGGACAGATTATATCTACTTCATATTTTTCGATAAGATGCATATTTGTTTTTTCCCCTCTCAATGCAATGCGGCTGGCAGAGAGCATGCGCCGAAGTGATGGTTGATTCTCTGTCGTTTTGCACAGGGCTTTCCGGGTGACATTGGCCCGCCAGGTCAAAACGGCCCCGAAGGACCCAAGGTCAGTGTCTTGACACTCAAGACATTAAATCGTCCAGCTTCAGAAAATGAAGTGAAAGTTCACTTTTCGGTGTTGTTATCCACAGGGGAAGCAAGGGACAAGAGGTTTGCCAGGTCCAAGAGGAATAACTGGACTTCAGGTGGGTTTGACTTCTGTGTTTTGATTAAAAGAAAGTAAAGATAAAGACGTTTTTTCTTCCCCCCCCCCCCACTGACCCGTTACGGCGATTTTTATTTGCCAGGGTGATGAGGGACCAGTCGGGCCAGATGGACCCGCTGGACTCGAGGTGAGTGCTGACTGGATATTCCCTGTGACTCAAGAACCGGTTAGAAAAACACCCACACACCATAATCATGTAGCATCTACTACACACACACACACACACACACACACACACACACACACACACACACCAGACCACAACACATTCCACACAGAGCACCGTGTGTCTCCTTCCTAAATTTAGGCCTGGTCTGATCTGCGATCTGTGGTCTGTGATGGACAATGAGTCCGTTGGCTGACTGACCTCTCCATTGTTCTGAATGCGTTTTGAAAGACGGCGTGGACTCGTGTTACCAGACTGGTCTGCAAATTGCTACGCTCCTTTCTATCATGAAAAAATAAAATCACACACAAACAAAACAAAACCATCAAAGCAACTGTTTTTTTAAATTTTCAAAGCAAATTCAACGCCGTCCGTCAAATGTAGTTTAATGTGATGATTGATTGATAAGATACTTAAATATTCATGGAACCTATGAATTTACTCTATTAGCCCCCATACTGATCGAAATGTTCCTATCACCATATTGAGGTTCTCAGTTCTCAGTATCTGAACACAGAACCCGTTGCATAAAGAGGCCACGAAAGATAAACTGAGGATTTAAGACGGACGGGACAAAGATAGCGGCTTTTTAAAATTGTCCTCAGTGAAAAAAAGTGTTTTCGTTCATCCGAGTCATCCGAGGCTAAACAATAGAGAAGACTTCTCCGGTGACACTGGTGAACCTTCCAGCCGCAGGTGATTACTGAAAACAAACACAAGTGACCGAGTGACTTCAGTGACTAATAAGAAGCCTCTGCTGCAAACAGCTCTTTGTTGTCTTGATGATGAAGTGGGTTTTTTGTATTTAAAGGGATGTTGATGTTGTTTTGGCATCAATTGTTGGCTTGTCTTTTTTTTGCCTCTGCCACTTGAGGCAGAAGCAGAATCCCACACTGCACCTTCTTCACAGAGACTTCATTGTTTTGTTTTGTGTGTGTGTGTGTGTGTGTGTGTGTGTGTGTGTGTGTGTGTGTGTGTGTGTGTGTGTGTGTGTGTGTGTGTGTGTGTGTGTGTGTTTGAGAGGAGCCGCCGCCGTACACTTCCATGTGTCATTTTCGCTTTTTGTTCAGGGCAGGCCTGGGAGGCAGGGATTCCATGGATTGACAGGCCCAGACGGACTCAAGGTCAGACCCAACAGTTGCACATCCACCGCCAAACCACTGTCATCCCTTACTGAACATTCTCTCCCTGGTTCACTTTTATGATAATATATCATCTGACTATGTGTAAATTTGATGTTCACCCCCCCGTTACCACAGGGGAACAGGCATCCGAGCACATTTCGACTGATTTGAACTAAAAACGAAAGGCATGAATAAGTTTGTGATATGCTAATTGGCTGCTTTGCTGTAGGGCGAGACTGGGATAACTGGCGAGGTCGGCAAGCTTGGCGAGAGGGTAAAGGCTTTTCTCCCTCTTTCTGCTGATTTCTGTTTGATGCTGAGTGTGCGTGTCTGTGTGGGTCTATTTTGTTGGAGCCCCAGAGCTGAGCGGCCCATTATGGGAAATATAACTTCAGTAGAACTAAAAGTAATAAGAGACAAGTCCTGACAGCATGTTCCCTCCCCTTCAGGGACTGCCGGGTTTTATCGGGCCCGTTGGAGAGATGGGCATCGCCGGAGAAAAGGTTTGCGCCGTCTCAATTTGTCACACTTATCTGTGCCGAAAAGCAGATTAGCGGCTTTTTCATAAAGTAAATAGATCTAACATGGCAACATAAAAACTTAAACTCAATGAAGGAAATAAAACGAGGAAACACTGGGAAACAAAAACAAACAGCATCACATCAACAGAAAGAACTGATACAGACGAGGGCAATCACACGGGGTGGGCGGAGCTAATTGGACAGGTGAAACACATTAGGAACAGGTGCAGACAATCACAGAAGTGGGCGGAGCTAATTGGACAGGTGAAACACATTAGGAACAGGTGCAGACAATCACAGAAGTGGGCGGAGCTAATTGGACAGGTGAAACACATTAGGAACAGGTGCAGACAATCACAGAGGTGGGCGGAGCTAATTGGACAGGTGAAACACATTAGGAACATGTGCAGACAATCACAGGGGCGGGAAAACACAAGAAAAGTAAAGTGGCAGAGAAAAAACAAGACACAGGTGCAAAGGAAGTGAAGAGACGTCAAAATAAAACAGGAAATATAAACTCAACACTAAAAAAAACACGGCATAACAAAGGTTAAAGAACAGTCACGTTTTAAAGTATATAAAAAGAATCTGCTATGCCTATATTTTGTTTAACATTGTTTACCCCCCCAAGTTTTTAAAAAAACTCTGAAGTGGGGGACACCATCCCCTGTCACTCCCTCAGTGAGGGAAAGAATATTCATGATATACAAATAACACAGGCCCCGCCCACCACAGCTGCTCTCGCTCGGTTGCCCTGTGGAAGAATGTGGGCAGCAAGATGGCTAGCGGCAACATTGGCGAGATTCAGTCATAAGACTCTCACCAACTGCTAATGCTAACGCTAACTGTCTGCTGACACACCTGTCGTCCGCTCATGGATGCGCTGCCTCTGCGTGCGCTGGAAGTTTACGGTTTCTTTGCCTCACACATTTGCCTTGCATATTCAACAGCGATTGGTTTTCTGTGTTTGGATTCGTTTGAATTTCAAATTGCAGAGAAGTGGCACAGAAATCTCCTCCTCCACAGGAGGAATGTGAAAACACCTCTACAGTGACAACATGGGCTCAGATACAAGTCCCTATAGTCAACGTCAGACATTGTAATGGACAGAAACAGAAGAAAAACACTTTTTTGAGTGAAGGGGGACTTTAACGTGACCAGAACAGTGACACAAGGGAGGTCAATCAAAACATAACTAAACAATAAATTCCATAGGAAAAAAACTGAGTTGACAGGGGCAGAATCATGATAATATCTTAGACATTTTGATTGTTTCCAATTTGAAAGCATCACTTCCGGCTTTGTGAAACTTGTGATTTTGAATATGTTTCTGATATTTTTTTCCTACGTCCCTGACCATTCCTTCTAACTTTTGGCATTCTGTACTATGGGAAGATACATCGGGCACCACACACCACATACCATCCGGGGGAACAGGAACAATGGTCATAAGTCCAAACCCCGTCTTCTCACCATTAATTCAACAATTCAATACTGTTCTAGAAAGGGCACTTTCAATTCACAACAAAGACATAATTCAAAAACACATTATACTAAGGCAAAAAAATAATTAATCTTATAGTTACTACTCAAAAAACCAGAGACCACCGACCTTATCTATTCCTTCTATTCGAATAATAATACAAATAAATTATCAATCAAACAACACTGCCATTCTAACCTACCTACCACGCAATGTCACCGTCGACCACCGCCACACACCAAACACCTACACACATAATACCCTTCCAACACCTAACCCAACCCACAACCTAAACACAATAAAACACCAAATATCAATCCTATTTACCCAACCAACAACTAAACACAAACACAACTTTTTCACTTAAAACTTTACACAATTAACCTTACTCACAACTCCCTACAAACCACTTTTGACAAACACCCAACACAAATCAATACATATCAAAAACACCCTTAATCACCAACTCCTTCTTTATCATCTACATTTTCATCCCCAAATATAAAAATATCCCAAATTTAACTAACCCAAAACCCACAAACCACAAACCCCCTCTCACATAACTACCGAACAATAAAAACATCAACCAACACACACACAACACCCTACACACCCAACACACACCATCAAAAAAACACACAGCATCTGGGGATGGAAACAGCTCTCCACACTCTAGACACACGTCAGACCCACATTCAACAATCGTAACCCTTAAAATCATCCAGTGAGGTATAAGTAAATAAATCCACAGAAATTAAATCTTTGTGGCATGAATACAAAGGCAAAGGAGTACGGTCAAATTATCCAGTGATTCTCTCCAAACCACCAACACAACAACTTACAAACTGTGTGTGCTAAATAAACAGAAAACCAAGCAAAACTCACCAACTAAACCAAATATCTCCATGGAAAACAACTATTCTGCTGGAAATCATGTGTTTCGTGTGCTTCCCCTGCAGCTGCAGCAGCAGCAGCAGCATAACATATTATTTGGATTAAATGGAAGAAGAGTGAAATCCAGCCATCGGCTGTGTGAAAACACCAGAAGGGGTTGCTCAGCGACACCTCCTCCACGAATGCATTAACTGTCTCTCTATTTCTACATAGACGCAACAAGTAGATTAAGAATATTCATTTGTAAAGCAGAGGAATTTCGAATATGCTAAGCAGCTTGTCCCAACATCGTGCTACAAAAACAGCCCCGAGTTTCGGGAACATGGGAACGCGCGAGTGTGCGTCGCCGCGTCTGCCACGAGCTCGGGATAATTCCGGTGATTCCGGCGCAGCAGGATCATTGGACCGAATGAATAATTGATCTAGCATGAATAAGTGCTATAATTATGGCGTTTCATTCTCTGGGTTTGTTTTACACGGCTCGCCCTCATATCACAAGCAGTCTCCGATGCAATATTTAATAACCGTTAATAGCTGGAAATTACATCAAGGCTCTGGAAATTAGATTTTGCAGACCGGATGATTAAACACCATTCTCCTTATTACAATGTTCAAAGTATTCCCCCAGTCATCGGGAAGAGGAGAAACAGTCATAACATGTTTCCTGTGCCCAAAGTTTTCTGTTTGAAATTGTGATATTACCTTCAACAACAAAAAAAGAAGATTAGAAATGTATTTCTCAGGACACACATTTAAAAAATGTGCTACTTGGGTAGGGGTAAAAGCAATAAGACGTATTCCTATTCCTTCCTTGCTTTCTGTTTGTTTAAAATGTGTAGTTCTTTGTTTTACTTGAAGTTAGTCTAAAAGCAATTTCCTATGTCCAGTCTCACTCCTTTTCAGTTGTCAAGTGACACATTTCTGTGACATGCAGCTAAGTCGTCACCTTCATTTTTAATCTCTGGGGTTTCCACTGTACTCTTGAGCTAAAAGCCATAAAAGTGGTTCAATTTAAAAGAAAGCCTTTGAAAGTAAATGTGCCTATTCAAATCAAATGGGAAAAAAAAGAACTGATTATGGAGGGAGGGATGATAGTAAATGTATATGTTAAAAAAATGTAATAAACACAACATGTTGATCTTAATAAGTCCCTCCCCCCCAAAAAAGAGCCAATGGATTTAGACACAATTTCTCTAATCGTGTGCTTTTTCAAGAATGACGAGTGACAATAACTTGAAATGGCCTCACTGAGTTTTGACTGGAGTCGAGGAAATTAAAATTGTACAGGTTAAAAAAGTCAAATGATCCACTCTTACGTCCGAATGTCATGCGGTGTTAGACAGAACAGATTCTGGATGAACCAGAGTTACTTTTTGTTGGTTTTGTATAAAAGACAAGATATGAAAGAAAGGACATGTAAAGTTCAGCCTTCCTTCAGAAATCTCATTAAATCTAAAGTATAATCCATAAATCCGCTACACCTCTCTCAACAGTCAGTCGTCATTATTAAGGCCTTATACAGGCAGGACTCTGCTCTGGTTCCGCTCAGGTTCCCTTTGACACGAGCTGCGTACATGTACAACAGTAAGACACAGTAAGTTCTGTTGTGTTTTTTTCTGACCGGGGTATATAGTTTGGTTTAAATTTTTAAAAGGCAAGGATGAATCATCTGCAGGCGTCCTGACCGTTTCCCCGAGGCCATTTTACAATAAGCCCAGTGTGCGCTGGCGGTACCGCTCCGCGTGCGAGCGTGGAAAGATGCGGACAAAGTCCACACAGTGTGGATTGGGCGAAAATGCCAAGTATTTACAAAACAGCCACAATCTTTTGATTCGTGTCTCTCAACCGGGGTACACTATGAAACCAAGGGAACTGCCTCCCGGGCTCCACTCAGTGAGGATGACAAAGACGCAGATAGACGGGGCTGATCCCGTTGACTTGAAGTATTAGACGACATGTGCCCCGGGGTCTATTTTTCCAGAGCTGTTCATCTGTGCCAACTTTCGCTTCTTTGTGCAGGGTCCAAGGGGTCCCGATGGCCCGGCGGGGGAGACGGGGCCCGCGGGAATAAAGGTGAGCACACGGCGAACTAGGTCAGAGTTAACCAGGGTCAACGAAACACTTTTCAGAAGCGCTCGTTGTCTACATGCCAAACTGCCTCCGAGCGATGTCGGGCCGTAAGCTTCCTGATTGCACACCATCAAATCTCTCCCATGGAAAGCGGGGATGAACTAAATGACTCCAGTTTCTTAAGAGAAGGAGGCGGGGCGGGGGCGGGGGGGGGGAATAATCCTGAGAACCTTTCAAAGCAGCTTTGTTCAGCAGTCTGTAATTATTCACTATTTTTAACATCTAAAGAATCTTCAGAGGAAACTCGTTGACTACAAATCTAACAACGGAACGTTTAATCAAAGCGCCCTTAAAACATTGATGGTGCTTGGTTTTACTTTCGAAGTCGGGAACAGTTCAAAAAAAAAAAAAAAGGCTCAGTTAACTGATTTGGATGTTTTTCTTTCCTTTCGCAGGGCCCTGATGGTCCACCGGGGAAATTGGGCCTCCCTGGAGAGATGGTAGGAAAATCAGGCTTCTTTACTTGACTTTTCATAAGGGCCTTATTCGGACGATAACGTCGGGTCATGACCTCTCAAGGTCGCAGGATAAGTATCTGGGATAAGTGATGTTGAGACTTTTGTCCCAGCGAAGAACAATTTCCCCTCGCTGGCTTGAGAGGAGACGCGTCTCATTAAGGCAGAGAAACATTCTTCCAGTTTTTATATAAGCCGTATATAAGCCGTTTGCTTGTTGTTTCATAAAAAACATGATCAAGTATCTATTAAAATTGGTCCAAAAGAAAGTAAATAGTCATGTTCAAATTGTTTTTCTTTAATTCTATCTGGCCTTTTTGATGTTCCTCAGCTGGCTTGTGAACCTCAAGAGATATTCAGTCAATTATTAAAAATTAAAATCGACGATTTTGTCAACATTGCGTTGAAATCACGGTTTAGGTCATTTATCAAACCAAAGTTTCCATCCTTCACTGGGTTCCATCTAATGAAACTCGAGACTTGAGCACTCACTCTGTTTAATATCATTGAAAGGAGGACATGGTGCATGCAGAAAAACTTAGCGTGATAGAAAATGTGTGCTATAGAAAAGCGCTGAGTGAATGTGGCTTGTAGAGCAAAGCGCCTTCAGTGGGCAAAATGCAGTTCTATTTTCCATTTATGCTGACGGTGCCTGGCCGTGCGTTGGCTGCTCCCAGACGTGCACTGACGTCGGCACATTTTGCGCAACTTTTTTCTGGAGGGGCTGTAATGTGAGAACGCCGCCGAGTGTCTTCCGGAGATGTTCCTGCTGTTGTGAACGCCGCCTGACGCCCGTACAGTAATTTGGCGGACATTTCCCGGAGCTCGTGTCTGAAAGCAGCTGATGACACAGTGCAGGGGCAAACAACACCGTTGAAACCTGTGTGACTGTACTCATTGCTTTCATTTTTATCTGTTGTTGTGTCGCTGCAGGGAAAGCTTGGCGAACCCGCTGAAGTGGGGCCGAAGGGATTTCCAGTAAGTGATTGGGGGTTAACGGAGGTCTGTGTTTCGAACAGTCTGGGGGTCTTGGGGTGGAGACACTTAGGGGAACAGAAGTCTACAGCGGAGAGATTTGTGTGGTGAACTGTTTCTCTAGTGGGTGTTTTGGTATTTTAACATGTGTATGAATACCAGTAGTGTGTGTGTGTGTGTGTGTGTGTTTTATAAACAACTGTATTATTTTTAGGGTGTTCAAGGACCCTCGGGACCTCCAGGAGCCAAAGGAATTGCAGGAGAGCCTGTGAGTGTGTTCTTTACCTGCATGAATGTGGCCTATTATGGTTCCATATTTCAAAAAAAATAAACTTCATTATCAAACAGCTACTGTATGGTAATGATTTTTTTTTCCCCCTCTGTTTTTTTTTAGTTTTTTTTTTACTCTATCTGATGCAGCCATGTACATTTTTGGAAGGTTGCGGAATCTCAAAGAGGATATAGACAGAAAGCCGCGGTGTCTCGTCTATAATGGCCCGTGGCTCTCCAGCACCCACTGTGCGCCCTCCTCCTCGCCCTCGCGCATAAACTCAGAATTTCCACTTAGACATCTTTTATTCAGTGCATCCTACAAAACCCACAGCTTTGGTGGAGAAGCCCTGAACAACCTCATCCTCTTTCTACCCCCCCCCCCCCCCCCAAGTCTCACAGACACAAGCGGAGAAGCATTGAGTCTGAGACAATTTGATTTACACCAACTCCTTCCCGGAGCGGCAGCTGTATTGTAGCCTGAGCGTGTCTCGATAACGGCGGGGCCCGTTTCCATCACTTACAGAAGCTTTGGCTCGGTGTTTTGAAAGCTCTCAGCCCCGCAGATTAACTTATCTCCACAAATCCACACTCCCCCCCCCCCCCCCCCCCCCCCCCCCCCCCCCCCCCCCGCCTGGTTCTTATTCCTTCCCTTCTTCCTTTTGTCCAAGATTACAGACTTCTCTCTTTGCCAGTTTGTGTTGATGCCTCTGCTCTGTCACCGCAGGGACCGGCGGGGCCACCGGGGACGATGGGGCCACTGGGGGAGATGGGGCCGACGGTGAGTTTGACCACGAGTCCCGCCGACTTTTAACGTGAGCGCTGGAAACTCAAGGCCGCGGCTGTTTTTTGACAGGGGCCGCCGGGGAAGGCGGGAGAGAGAGGACTGCCTGGTGACACTGGGGAGAAGGTGAGGATGACGATTCATGCTGTGGACATCCTCATTGATTTATACAGTGATCTGGTGGATGTGTTGTTGTTTTACGTCAAGGAAATTGTTCTAAGTCCTCGGGTCATAATGCCTAAGTTCGTGGGAGCAAGACTGGACTTTTTGAATTAAATTGCATTTTAAATTATATTTTGTAGAGAAATGATTATCAAACAAGCCAATCAGAGTTCACTCACTGAACTCCTCCAATTGGCTGAAGTTGTGCCAAAGTAAACCTGAGACGATTCTCGTGCATTCCATGTTAAAATATAATTATTCATAATTGTTTTTCCCCTAAAAATAACAACTTGCTTGCTTGTTTTTCTGTTTTCAAAATGTCCATTAGTGAGCTCTGGGTTTAGGCCGCAGACATAAGGCACCAAAAGAGAAAAAGGATGTACAAATAAGTGATATTCATGGCCAACATCATCTTTTTCTTCTTCTCCTGGCAGGGTGCCGTTGGTCTGCATGGCAACCTTGGGGAGCAGGGTTTGATTGGCCAGAGAGTGAGTATCCCATAATTCAGATTCATTTGGTACACGTGTGTTTTTCACGTCTTCTGATTGCTGCCCTTTGCCACATGCCAAATATAATATTTTTTTCATAATTTGTCTCATCAGGGTGAGCTAGGCATTGACGGGGAGGCTGGACAAGGTGGACCAGATGGAGCCAAGGCAAGTATCAAAAATAATACAAATTTGAGATATACATCACTTTTTTTAGAAGAAGAACTGGTTTTAATTATAAAAACAGTAAATGAAAAAAAACAAAAAAGTTCACTCATGGCTACGTAACCACATTGTCACTGATTTCAACATGAATTATCTCCCGTCCCGAAGCCGTCCGTGAACCCCGTGAACCCCGTCAACTCGTCTGTGTACTGTAGCGGCTGGGTGTAATTAGAGCAACTTTGAGTATTGTTTGCCCCTTTTGTACAGTCGGAGCTGCACTGTGTTGACGCTTAGTTGAAAACAGATAGAGCGGCTATTTTAAGAGCTCCACTGTCTGGCAAGTATTGTGACACAGAATTTTTTTGGGGGGGGGGGGAAGAGAACACAAAAAGCTTCCATATTTCAATGGAGCCAAACTGCTGGAAGTGTGGCTGACAGACCCACAAACAGCTTGTGGCTCATAGGGAAGGTAGTACAATGTGAGGACAGAGGATTAGAATAGAGTCGACCTGAGCGAGTGTTCAGCTCTGTGCTGTGCACGGCCTTTTTCTGTTAGTCGGCAGAGCAAAGCACTCTGAGCACTTCTTGGCCCGAGTGTCTGCTCCCGAGTGGACAGCGGCCGCTCGGGGGGATTTGTAATTTGAAATCGGCGCATTGTCGTTGTTCACTGCGACATTAATTGGTTGTTTGAAATTCTACAAACGATCGCAACGCCACAAAACATGACTAATTATGGTAGCTTATGGACTCTGATGTCAGATTCGTAATCCGCATCTGAATACTTCAGTTGAAATGAACCTTTTCTCGTGACCGTGAGCCAAAGGAACTCGAGCTGTCACCTCTGATTCCCTCTTACGCTCTTATTAACGGTTGAACGCCTAAGTTCTCGTTTCTAGGTGCTCTTGCATGTCTGCAATAATCAGCTGCTCGCTCTCCACAGCCCATTTAAATAAAGCGCCGTATAATTGTGGGAAACAAAGTGGAACATGATGTTGTGCTCTTGCTATTCTTGACACAGAATAACTCTTAGTGCCAGTCAGTTTAGATGGGTAATGCTGTGAGGGGCGCGTGTGATAGCGTTAGGAAAACAGAAAAAAATGGTTGAACGATACATTGAGATTTAGAAAATGAAACATTTATTTCCATTCTCTATTGTTTCGGGTCTCAAACAGAGCTGCAACAGTTTATCGATTAGTCGTCGAATACTAAATTAATCGTCAACTATTGTGATGATCGATTAATCAGTTCAAGTGGTTTTTCTGGGAAAAAAGGCCAAAATTCTCTGATTTCAGCTTCTTAAATGTGAATATTTTCTGGTTTCTTTGCTCCTCTATGACAGTCAAACTAAATATCTTTTAGTGTGTGGACAAATCCAAACATCGTCTTGGAGTTTGGGAAAATGTTCACCATTTTATGGACCAAACAACTGATCGATTAGTTGATAGAAAATAATCGTTAGTTGCAGCCCTAGTCTCATATTATATTAAAACCTGCGCTGATGTGTGCACTGTTCTCTTTCTCCTGGAGCTTATCTAAACCTTTAGATGGTGGATTGTTGAGCTGATGGACATGTTGGCTTTCTTACACGAGTAAAAGAGTGGGACGGACAAACCTGCTTCTGTCAGTTCAATTGCGGCGACTCTGAACACCTCTTGATCTGTTTGTGCGGCTCACTTTATTGCATCTTGAAACGTGAGACATGTCAAATCACGGTGACGTGCTTTCTTTTGCGTCACTCCGGCTACGACTGCTGCAACTATCTGTGTACGTGCCTGAGCCGTCGCTGCAGAAACTGCAGCTCACTCCGGAACTTTTATGTCGAGCCGAGCCGTGGAGCTCGCGGCTCTTTTGTCCCGGCTTCACGTCACTGTGTGTTGGCCTGTGTGTTATTATTTAGGGCCTGCGGCGCTCTGGAGAAAACCCAGATCTACTCAGAGCTCCTAACTCCATTGCATGGTCACCTTTTTTCACCAGACCCGCTCTTCTCTCCTCAGGGTGAAAAGGGGGAAGCTGGTCCAGAGGGCGCCAACGGAGACGGGGGTGAAATCGGCCTGAGAGGGAAGGACGGAGGTCCGGGGCCCCCTGGACTGGTGGGTGTGAGGGTGAGTGTCTCAGCAGCCGACTCCACATTTCGTCCAGTTCCCGTGAAATGGCAGCTCTTTTTGTCCACTTACAGCCCCGTTCAATTTTCTTTGCAAGGGTCAGGAGGGTAAACCTGGCCAAATTGGTGAAAGAGGAAAACCTGGAGAAAAGGTTCGTCGGTTCACTTGCTTTGGGCCCTTAAAATGCACCGTTCATTCTCCGACGCCGGTCAGACTGTTGGATTGTTCTGTGATTGAATAGTTCTCTGTTGAAGCAGTAAACACTGAGGTCGGTATCCTCCACGTAGGCATGACGCTGGAGGTGCTGCTCAAGTAGACTTTCAGTATTAAATGTTTGAGTTGCCAGCGCGCACACAGCTGCTCAGGGACGTTTTTTTGTACATTTAACGGCACACACCTGCCCTTTGGTGGCGTCTCTCCAGGGGAGCAAGGGTCTCCAAGGTCACCTGGGGGAGACCGGGCCAGTCGGGGAGCGCGGGGAACCCGGCTTTGTCGGACAGAAGGGAGCGCGAGGAACCATCGGGCCAGTGGTGAGTTCTTGCCGGGGCTGATTGAAGGACTTTCGTTGGTTTTTTCGGGAGGATGTGTGCTAAGTATATTCATAAATTTCCCCAGGGTGCTCCAGGGAGAATGGGCCAACAAGGAAATCCGGGCATATCAGGTTACGAGGTGAGAAACTCTTATATGAAAGTGAGGCACCTGACCAAAACACCACATCACTGCTGAGAGTAGCAGAGAAGCATTTATTTTTTAATGTTTGATTTAATTTATTGAACATTCAATATATTGGTTGTGTTGTGTCTGATGCACAAATGTAGAACATGACATAGATAACATCAGGCGTGACTTCTTCTAATTATATTATTTATATTTATTTACATTTACTCACATTTTATTATGTTGATTATTGTCATTTATTTTTACTGTATTTAACTTTATTGACCTTTTACTCTCTTGGTATAATTGATTTTGTGTAGTACTTCGTCATTTTATTCATTTATTGTTTTGATACATCTTTTATCATTTTATCTTTTATTATTGTCTTTTCAAAAGTTGATTGTGTAGTTATGCAGGAGTCTAATTAATTCACATTCAACATCCTATGTTTTGTCAATCACCTGTATGAAAGGTGTTGTCTAAATAAAGTTTGATTGATTGTGATGAAGAATAAACCTGCGTTCTGTGTATGAACTGTACATAGTTAAAAAATGGTACGATGCTACTTTGACATACAGCAACTTTCAACACTGACTGACTTCCATCTTCCCTGGATTAAGGATAAGAAATGAATTAAAATAGAATCAAATTGTAAAAAAAAAAATATTATGACCATGACTTGACTGACGATTCAAGAAATAGCATGTTTCATTGCCCCAGAAGATGAAGTGCTGCCCGGTTAAAGCCCCGAAATGAAATTCACTCACCCACTCTTTTTCTTGTCACAGGGTCACATGGGGCCACAGGGCCCGCTGGGACCTCCTGGGCCAAAAGGTGAAAAGGTACATTTCCCCAAATCATTTTCTGCTCTTTGATCGTGTCTGAAGGCCTGCAACCTGTGACGGCTGCGTTATTCAACATGCAGCGCGTTGTCTTCGAAGGACATGGTCAGTTTATTTGAGGCAACGGAAAAACTCCAGTTTTGTCCCTAATTAGTGCTGCCTCTGGTCTGTCCCGTTGTCCTTGCAACGTTCCTCGACTCCCCCCCTAATTTGATCGATGATACAAACTAGGACACATCCAATTAACAAAGTGCTGTCAAATGTATATAATTAGCCGAGCACCTGGGCTCCCCTGCTCATTATTTTGGGGGATATTAGCGCCATAATTTGTGTTTATTTGACAGGATCAGCACACGATGGAACACGCTGCACCAATGTTTGATGAAATGCTCATTTGCATTTTTCTTTTTCTTTTTTGAGTCCCTGGGCAGACGCCATCTGGATGTGGATATTTGTTACGTTCTCTTTGCCAATATCCTCAAAATATAATAGCGAAGCTTGTGCCATAATTAAATCAATATTGCGCACTTACACGGGTCATTGTAAAATGAATGATTCTCAATTAAGACAATACAAAGTATCCGCCATCACAGTTCTGTTAAAAGCACTGCTGCCACAAAATCGTTCCTTTTCCTCCTGGACATCGCTCATCGTCCTCTTACCGTTCGAATGCCTGCTGGTCTCTTCCTTTTATTTAATTTGACACATGCAGAACACATGACTTTTAAAAATCATACACACACATTTGTGGCTTTTGGTTAATTGATTCCATAAAGACCCCTGGAACAGACACTGGCACCATTATGTGAAACGGGATCATTGTGCGTAATGGCACGGGTAATGATTTGCGATTCATGAGTAGGATATTGTTATTTAATTTCAAACAAAACATGCATTGATTTCACACAGACCATTGGGTTTTGTGGGAATACCATTGATCGCGGTTGTTCGTCTGTTCCCGTGTTTTGCTTGTTCAGGGTGAACAGGGGGACGACAGCAAGGTAGAAGGTCCTCCGGGTGCCCAAGGTGACAGAGTGAGTTTCGTCCATGTGCCAGTTTTTCTTGTGTTGTTTGTAGGCGCCGCTTAGGGTCGTTTCATTAATTTGGTCCCATGTGAATCCAGGGTCCTCCTGGAGACAGAGGAGAGAGAGGAGTGCCAGGTGACTCCGGACACATTGTAAGTGAAAAATAAAATAAAATAAAAGACATTTTGTTTGCGTTTGTCGTCTGGTTTAGTGTTGATCAGGTTTAAAATATTGTTCCGTACACTGAACTGAAGACAATGACATTTCATAGGGTCAAATGGGTTTTGATGGAAAGAGAGGCGAAGCTGGAGCTCAAGGGCTTCCCGTAAGTATCCCAATTTTTTTCTCTTGAATTGTGGGACCGTCCGAACACAATCCAATTCAAACACTAATGGTCATTTTAGGGACATCCTGGGCCAAAGGGACAACCGGGGCTGAGAGGATCCAAAGGTGATCAAGTAAGGACATAAATAATAGCAATTTTGCTGTTGCAGTGTTGCTGGACAACCATGTCAGAACTGTGAAACTTCAACTCTTTTATGCTCCAGGGGCAGAAAGGAAAATCTGGGGCAACAGGCTCACCTGGGACCAAAGGACCGCCAGTGAGTCGGAGGCCTTTCTTGTCTTAAAATTATATTTAGAAAAAATTGTTAAAAATCTTGAGGAATATTTTGTGATATTGGACTATAGATAAATACAATTCGACCTAAATTAACTGTCAAATCAATTCAAAACATTGTGATCGTCTTTCATAAGGGTCTAGAGGGTCCTCCTGGCCCACGGGGGGTTGTGGGCAGGGAGGGACTCGAGGGGCTACCTGGAATTGACGGTCTGCCTGGTAAAGATGGAAGTAAAGGAGTCAAGGTGAGGAGAGTGAAGTGTGCACTTATTTTATATTTTTATAGTTTGTTTGCTAAATTAAATGAATATCAGCTCTGGGTTTTTTTCTTTCCGTCTGTAGGGGGAGCAAGGAGAAGATGGAGAAGTGGGCTTACCAGGAAAATCTGGGCAGCCAGGTAAAACCGGCGTGACGGGGCTTCCTGGAAGCCAAGGCTCCTTTGGACCGAAGGTGAGAATGCTGGAACATTGCTCTTGCAAATTAAGTTTTGATATTATTCAAATAGAGCTTCGTCTTAAATTGCACAAGCATTTCTGTATAGATCCCAATGCAATGCAGAATTTATTGCCAGTATCGAGCTGAAATTGCCAACGCAGCTCAAATCTGCCAGGGATGTCTTATGGTGCCAAGGGCACCTCTCTTGGCACCAACACGACGCCTTTTAATTTGGAGCATTTTCCGATCTCAAATGCCAACGTCTGCACAAAGACTTTACACAGCCTCTACGGGGACCTCATGTTCGCCGCAATCATTCGGGAAGTTAGTGTTGCAAAGTAGCGATGAGTTGGCACAAAGCGGATTTGCGAAGCTTGACAAATATGACATAAAATTTACATATGCATGAGGGTGACAAACAGAGGCTTATTTATTGAGATTTTCACCCCAACCGCCTGTGGTGGGTTGCATTCTGATTTGATCTTGTATTGGTGATTTACATGCAGATATTTACTGAATCTGGACTGGATTTAAAGGTTTTAAAGGTGACATTGTGCTCATATTCAGGTTGGTACTTTTAATTGGGTGAACAACCTGAATAGGTTTACATGCTTTAATGTTCAGAAAAGGCATCAGTGTTCTCATACTGCCCATTCCTGCAGCTCCTCTTTTCACCCTCTGTCTTTTAACCCCAGTCTGCTCTGATTGGCCAGCTAGCCTAGTCTGCAGTGATTGGTTAACCGCTTTAACCAATCCCTAGAGAAGTGAAGATCCTCAGATTGCAGGTGGGGTTACCCCCAAAAAAGTCCAACTCTGACAGTGGGAGAGAAATCTGAACCAGTCGGCTACGACTGCTTCGTCTGGGTATCTGCACTGACGTGTGAGTGTTTATGTGTGTTTTTGTGTGTGTTGTCCAGGGTGAGAGGGGTCTCCGAGGCCAAACTGGTCCATCAGGAAAAAGAGGCTCAGTCGGCGGGATGGGACTACCAGGAAAACAGGGAGACCAGGGACCCAAAGGGCAACCAGTGAGCACCGACTTATCAAAATAACTGTAGTGTCATTACACAATAACTTCTTTGCTTGTGCAATGATGAAGTTTACCATACTTTCCCCTCTCTGCGTGCATCAGGGGGACACTGGTGGACAAGGATTCCCAGGGGTGTTCGGTTTGTTTGGGCCAAAGGTATGTTCCCCATCAAGCTCCACCCACAAAACGATTAACTCATGTCAATCAGACCGATAAAGTTATAGTTTTCTAGTCTGAGCTAAGTTCTCAACCCTAAGGCCAGAGTTATGTTAAATGTTATGTTAAAGTTGAAATGCCTAAAATTGTCTCGAGGTGCGTTACATTATCTCGGTATGAAAGCTGTTGGGTATTTAGGTATTAATGTAACATGCCTCGGGATAACATCTGCTACACCATAATTCGGCTTTTACTTACAGCACCGCCGCTCTGTAGATTATTGCCAGCTGAAGAAACAAAGCAGGCTTTACTCGCGTCTCACTCTTTCATTTAAAAAAAAAAAAAAAACCCTGAGAGTGACGCTGGACATTTACCCACTGTGGGAGTTGAACAGGAGTGTGAAGCAGACGATGAGCTTCAAAAGTGTTCAGTAGTTTATAATGTGGCAAAAGGAATTAATGGGGATAATAAAGGTCAGTAGAATCCAATAAAAAATGACTATGTGACAAACTTATCAAATATCCTCAGTCTGGGAGTCATTTCAGGGTGTGTGTTTCCCTAAAGTCAAATAATCTGAATTTTAGGGCTTAAAACATCTTGGTTGAAGAATTTAGTTTGATTATGACGATTCATTTGTTTTGGTGAGTATTGTATTGATTACACTGTGACTGTAACTCCAAAACAAAACAAACATGGAACCAATAACCACTCATTATGTTAGTCTTACCTTAAATTGAACTTCTTGTATCCTGTAGAAACCCTGGATTTTTAATGACGGTATTTATGTATTGTACTGACCTTATTATAAACATATTTAAATATATTATAAATTCCTTTTCCTCAGATTTACTCCATTGATCAAAAATAAGCTGTTTTTCTTATGTTACTATCATGGCAAACCCTTAAGTTTTACAACTGTTTTTGCTGAGATTAAACTAGGAGCATATGCACCATTAAACAATGGGAAGTCTATAGCCACACTAGACTAGCACATTTGTTTTCTACTATGAACGTAACTCTTTTGTTTGGTGTTGCAAAAAGATGAATGTAGGAGCCGCAGACTGTATGAAAACATCTGTGTGACACCATCCATTTTGAAGCTTGTGTTTGGATTTACTGCTCTCAAAGAGCAGAGGAACCTGGGTGGCAATCCCCGCCTGGAGACTGACACTGCTGTTGTGTAAAGCAAACATAAACATGCCTCTTTTTAGTAATATGTGGCATCCAAAAGTGTGAGACCACTTCCCATGTTCAAATGAGATAACTTATTGATTTTTCAAGTAGTTTCAAGCCAAAATGCTAAACACTTCCTGGTTTCCATCTTGTAATATTCAAGGACTTTTAGGTATTTCCAGGTCTGGCATATCACACACAAGACAACTAATTGATTCATTTAAAAAAATGGATTACTACTAATAATGGTGGTTGCCATTTGCCTAGAATTTTTTTCAATGCATTAAATCCTACTTTTTTCCAAAAGGGGTCAATAAAGGTCATTGGTTAATTAATACTAGTTTAACCTTTGACTTACCATAACTTATCCACCAATTGTGTATTTTTAGGGACCTCCCGGAGACTTTGGCCCTGCGGGGATACAGGGACCGAAAGGACCTCGTGGTTTGAAGGTAAGATGAAGGTAAATGTGACTTTGGTGACAAATATCTCCGCAGGATTTCAGGATTACAGCCAATGCCGGTGCCCTAAATTCCACAGTTGCCGTGAAAAATAAGCGCTGCTCCATCGGATGCTCCATCACATCACGTGTCCTCGGTCACTAACATGCCCACTTGCTTTTCCCAGGGTATGGAGGGAGCTTTGGGCCCCGTTGGCATCATTGGCCCCGGCGGTCATCCTGTATGTAGCTCATATCTCATCCTCTCTGCCAAGCTTTATGTGAGTTCCCTCTGCTTTTCCGTCAGTGATGGAGTGATCCTTGTGTCTCCTTTCTCTCCGTCAGGGACCCCAGGGTGACAAAGGAAGTCGGGGGGAGATGGTGCGTGGTGCTGTTTTGATGAATCCCTTTCTGTCTGTACTGTGAGCACAGAGTAGGATACTTAGTATGGAGACGGCGCAGCACTCTGCCTGCTTTTGCCCTCAGCACATTTCATTTCCTGTTGTACTCCACTGTTTGTTGTTACACTCACAGTGACACTTGGATGCTGAGGAATTCCTGTCAGGGTGATAAATGTTGGCCGCGTGCTCATCTCAAGCGTTTTTTTAAAGAGGTCTGCTGAGTGCTCGTACGCAGGCATAATTCACGAGCTCACTCCTGAAATGCCAACACACACATGTAAAGGGGTTTTGCCGCGTGTAAATAGGAGTCGCTGTGCGGAAATAAGATTCCTGAGTGTAGGCTTGCAAGGATGCGAGAGGGCAATTCAATAGCAATACAATAGACAGTAGATAAAGAATGAATGAATTGGTAGCGAAAAGATGAATAATATCTGGTCTGCTTGCAGACTCATTCTTTTACTGTGGTACTGTCCACTTACGAATATTGATTTATTTTTCTTTGATTTCCACCAGGGGTTGCAAGGACCAAGGGTGAGTAATTATTCGCCTCTTGTAGCTTCATCATTGTTCTCTGCTCAGGCCTGTGGACTAACTCACTATGAAAACAAACAAAATGAACTGCTTGATCATCTTCTATTAAGTCTGAGTTCGAAATAATTCGACACCTAATATGGTTCTGTGGATTTTCAGGGATCTCCCGGTCCTCGCGGACCAGCGGGACCACCAGTAAGTTTGTTCTTTAGTACATTTCTAGATGCATAATATGGAAAAAATATGACATTAAATTAGCTGATTTTCCGACCATGGGCAGTAGTGCTGGGCGATGTGATGGTCTTATATCGGAATCAATCTTAATTTGGCGTATGATCTGATTTTCAAAGGAATCGATCAGATCGCGGGCGAAGTTTCTGCAACGCCCTGGAGAACATAGATACCGTAATGACCCTTATAGAAGACAGTCTTGTTAGAGAATACTGCGCGTGCGTTCATTACAACCAAGTAAATATACATTTTGTTAATGGAGAGAGTAGCAGCGTAGAGATGCTCCGATGGCGCAAAGAGTGAACCGGTCGAAAGTCTAGTTGTACTTCAACAAACACGAAGAATAACAAATGTTTTGCAAGTAAATGCGGTAACACGAGCGATCTGTCGTAAACATTTAGTGAAAGTGAAAGTACACTCTATTCTGCTGGTCCAAGTCAAAGACCGGATGTCTTATTTTTTTTTAAATACATTTGATTGTTTTTTGTCTTTTTCTGACAAAAAAAATCGAGATTGAGATCGTGGATGGAGATTTTTTTCCCCAAAAGATCGTCTTAAGATCTTTTGTCCAGATCGCCCCCGAAGCCTATTGGGCAGCATATAATACAGGTTTCTCTCTTTGGTTTCTAGGGTCTTCTCAGCTCGACCCTTTCACTTGTAAGTATGTTTCCCCTCGTGCAAATTCACGTTTTTTGGGGGGGAAATGAAGACATGTTGAAGAACAAACAGAGAGGGAAAAACGATCCCAGTTGTGCTTACCTTGTTGTCTCACTGACCTCTTATTTTCGTAGGAAAATGAAGCACTCGGCGCAGCCTTTCAAGTCATCATTGATTCCCACACGGCGCTGAGGCAAGAGGTCAGCTTTCGAAAGAAACAATGCTCCTTCTTAAGAATCACTGTTGATTGTTGGGTCGGTTCTAGGGCGTACCAGAATTCATAACCCATTATGGGAAAGGATAAGCGATATAACATTAACATTTATGTCCAAAGCAGAACTTTCAGCACATGGACCAGCCAACGTTAGACCAGGGCACGGAGATTTTCAAGACCCTGCAGCATCTGAGCACGCTGATCCAGAGTTTAAAGAACCCGCTGGGAACCCGCGACAATCCTGCCAGAATCTGCAGGGACCTCTACAACTGTGAGCACAGGATGTACGACGGTGAGGAGACGTTTTAAACTGCTCCGTCACGTCCACGCATACATTCACTGCGTTTTGATAGATAAGAGCCACCCCCTTCCTCTTTGACAGGCACTTACTGGATCGACCCAAACCTCGGCTGCAATGCGGACACCGTCGAGGTGACGTGCAACTTCACAGCGGGAGGACAAACGTGCCTGAAGCCGATCACAGTGTCCAAGGTTTGCCTCCGTCAGACAAGACACTCGATAAAATTTAAACATATCACTTAGATGGAGACAAGATCACTTCGGGAGAATACTTGTGCAGAGTCAGACAGTGGACGACTATTAAATCCATGAGTGCTTTTGTCCCTGAGGATAATGTTTTCCTCATGTTGACTTAAAAAAATCTCAAGAAGGAGAAGAGCAGCTCAGAGTTTTAAGAACGGCTGCGTGAGTGTTTATATAATGCCATTGATGTGATAAATAAAGGAACGCAGCTGTTCATTTTCTGGCTCTATACAATAAACACCAGCGCTATTTGGATGGATAAATCTTTCAGTGAATCTCGAGGCGTCCCGTTTAATCTCTGGACTCGGCCAAGTCGCCATAAAAGGCACACTCCTTTGGCAAGCAAACATCTAGAATCTTAAACTGTCCTTCATCCTTTCTTTCTTTTGGACGTCATTTTTCAGGCCTTTAATACAGCGGGGGGGGGGGGGAGCCCTCATGGCCAGAACCAATTCCTGCATTAACACTAAATAAAAAATAATGGGGACACACAATCTGTGATCCAGATGTAACTAATGCTCATTTATGTCAGAATTGGAGCCTGTTATCAATTCCCACATTGAGTGTGCCCAAGTTCTTCTATTAAAGAGACCCAACACTTGCCAACAACCAAGTCCAGTTCTAATGTTTATATCAAGAATGTTGTTGAAAAAAACCCATTAAGACAGGCCTATTTTCTACATTACAAATAATTGAGAAACAGCATTTTTGTTTTATCTACTTTAGTTGGCTCCAGCCCCTCCCGTGTCTTTCTTTTTAATGAAATCTGACCTTAAATAATGGAACTCAACAATCCGTAACTTGACAAAAATTCAACTTGCCTTACAGTTGGAGATCGGAGTGGGTCGCATCCAGATGAACTTCATTCATCTTTTGAGCACCGAGGCCACGCAGCACGTCACCGTTCACTGCCTCAACACACCCGTGTGGGCGGCGGGACCCTCCCTGCAGCCGTCGGGCGGGGCTGTGAGCTTCAGGGCCTGGACTGGAGAGAGGATCAGAGCAGGGGACCTCCTGGAGCCGCACATACCCATCGACGACTGCTGGGTACGCGCTGCTACTATCGTGACAGTCAAGACAGTGCACAACGTGCACATCCTTTAGAGTAGTTCAACATTTTGCAAAAATACACTTAATTCGCTTTCTTTCTGAGTCCACTGTATCGCGAGCCAAGTGACAGAACCAACCCTTCCATGTATGAACTGTCTATCACCTTGTGACTTGCAGATCAAAGATGGCCGCTGGCACCAGACCCACTTCATCTTCCAGACCCAGGACCCAAACTTACTCCCCATCGTGGATGTGTACAATCTACCGCCGACAGCAGAGCCTGGCGCACGCTATCACCTCGAGGTCGGACCCGTGTGCTTCTTATAAGGCCCAGTGGAGGGAGGGGTGCGGGGGGGGGGATTACTACTTAAATGTAGTGACTGCACGGGGGAGACTCGTCCCTCAGACTCCCCACGTTTTGTCTGTACGAAATATGCTCGGACTGCAGAAACAGGAGTGGGCCCCCGAGGAAGAAGGCCCGTTGGAAAATGCAGAGAGAAGACTTATCAGCCTATGGAAAACAATAATAAGCTTCTTTTTCTTCTTCAGAGACTTGCTTTTGATGTACAAGATCTGAATGCCCCCTTTTGGAAGTAGTATCAAAGTGTTGTTTTGTGTCATCTCTCCGACCATGTTGTACCATATTTTCTTCACGGTCTGATTTATTGCAAGAGCCTAAAAAAAGGTTGTTTTTTTCCCCAAGAGATCTGTACAGAAATATGGAACATTTTCATCCGCAATTGCGATCATTCACATTTTAATGTTAAAGTATTATTTATACATGTATATGTACTGTATATTGTAATATAAAGTGCAATAGTTATCGTTCCGCGACCTTTAGGCATATACGGTATCAAAACCATATCACTCATTCAGGTATAGTGACACAGAAATGCTGCCGCCAGGTACGTGTTGTTGTTTTTTTTATGAGCCTTTACGAACTGTCCAGTGCTGAGAGACAACTCATTCATACAGATATCTTCACATTAAACTGCTGTGTGGTACTTTCCACGTTTTAGGTGGGGCCATGGTTTCCGCAGCGTGAACCGAGAACAGTGTGTCAAGAGACGCTACCTCGTACTGCACCTCCCATCCCACAGCAAAAACAAGCCGCTATACCCGATGTGATCTGGGATGACACGGAGGTGACTCCCTGGTGCTGCAACAGTTGACACTCGTACGATAACCTCCTCAACGCAAGGCAGCGTCTTTGCTCCCCTTTTGAAGAACACAAAAAAAGGGAAGACTGTAAAAAAAAAAAAATACACGCAGGCCAAATTCATTAAATTATATTTTTTCGGGAGTGTTTTAACATCTTTTCCATTTGTTCAAATGTAAATCTTCAGTGGAATCTATTTGAATATTTTTTAAATTCAGTTTAGTGATTTTCCAGCTCACAACTAGACATCAAGGTTGTTTTTTTTTTAAGCACATTCTTAGTCATTAGAAGCTTTTCAGTCTTAATTTAGAGGTTTTGTTTGTTTAATTTAACCGTCCCGGACTATCAGCTGTATTTGTGGACATTCGCAGCCTTGCTTTTTTAGTCACTGTTGATGCATTTGTCACTAAAATGTGCAGCAGTTACAACTGGTCCCACCGATCTATACACACTCAGAGGATTTTTCACAATACACAACATAAAACTACCACATTACGCAAGCTTACAGGTCTGTACAGACATTTTATGCTGTGTGAATGAAGTCTAATGAAAAAGGTAATTTAATAAATGTCTGAAACCTTTGTTGATAAGCACCTTTCAATGTTTTTTCTTCTCCGCTCCGATCATAGAAAAAATTTCATGGCGAAAAAGCAAAGCGAGATAATAAAATGCATTTAAACTGCCTACTTGGGGGAAGGGCATTTGAGCTTCCTTCTGTTCATTTCACACCTGGAAACTGTCAAAGTCCTGACAGCTACCGTCGTTGCAGACACGGAGAAAAATGGTGTCCTTGAAGCAACGCCTCGTTTTCCTCTCTGCAACAATTCTCCTCAGTTTAATCTTCGTGGCAATATATGTCGATTCTGTCAACTGTTGGATACAAAAACACACAAGTCGTGGGAGTTTTACAAGCGCTGTATGTATTTGCAGACATTTGTTAAAACACAAGTCTCATCTCGGGCACATGGCATGGCGACCGCCGTCAATCGGTAGGTTGACTCCGGTTATGAAGCTGGCGGCGTCGGACGCCAGGAAGGCGATGCTGTGGGCCACTTCCTCCACCTCGCCCGGTCGACCGAGAGCGTGGGTCTGCTCACACTTCGCAAGAAACTGGTGGTGGAAATAACACGGAACAAGGATGGGGGATACATAATTATTCATTGTACGACCATGATGCCAAAAGTGTTTTAGTGCCGAGACAGTCAGTGGTGTCGCATCATGACGTGTTACCTGCGCATACTGCTCCTCATTCAGTCCTGCTCTCTTGTGGACCTCTGTTACAATCACACCTGGGCTGAAGGGATGAAAACATGAATATATAATAAAGTACAACAGAAACCAGAGAAAACTTGATTTCTGGGATTTCTCAATGAATTTCTAACAATCTAAATAAATGGAACTAAATGAACTAAAACAGAAACATGAAAAATGGGAAGAAAATGTCAATCTAAAAGAGCAGCTATTAAATTTGTATCGCACATACCACACAGAGTTCACTCTGACTTGCTTCGACGCCAGCTCTGAAATAAAAACAGCAGTCGTGAGCTCTTTCACTTTGGGAAATTTTACAATGTTGAACGTACGAAGCTTAAAACTCACCGAGTGCTATACAGCGCGTGAACTGGTCAATGGCAGACTTGGACATGCAGTAGGCCAGCACACCGGGGAACTACAGACAAAGAGGGAGAAAAAAACAAAACAATCACAGGTCTCAAAGATGCTTCAAAATAAACACGGAGGGCGTCTTTGTCCTGCTTTGTCCCGTTAATAACACCCACTGATCTCTGTCCGTTGACGCTCGACACGTTGACGATGGAGCCTTTGGTCTCGATCAAGTGCGGCACACAAAGTTGAGTCAGGTGGTACACAGATCTGGAATATGAAGCAAAGGTTAGCAGACAAAAATATGAAGTTGGGGGACTTCAGTCGGTGTGTTTTGTCTTCTTGAGAGAGTAAAGGACACTTACATCCTAAGATCTATGATGGGATTCACCAGTGCGATAATATCACCTGTATCACACCCACACACTGATACTATTACATTTAGATTAGGTGCCATTGGTCTTGTGTTCCTGTGGCCTGATGTTGAAGTCTGTGGGTGAGCGCAGATTTTTTTAATGTTCACCTTTGTTTACAATATGGCCTCTATTAAGGAGAGACAGGAAACAGGGTGAGGGTGGAACGCACCTCAACCATTCAGTTATCGGGTCGGTCCTTCATAGTAATTTTCAGTCATACCCCAACACATTCATGCATCTTGAAATATTATATAGTGTATCCATACAAGAAATGTATGGAAAAATTGTCATGTGGATTTAGTCAAGTTTTTACACATATTGTGAATACAAAACTTTTTTTTAACCTATCATTTTCTTAATTTCCCAAATCGCCAAATACAGAAAAGTGATAATTTTCAGTTTCAGTCAGGCGCAGCAACTTGAAAATTTTTAAATCTATCAATGATCTTACAAAAGGTTTATCCAATACCTGCGACTGACTGCCTCTTATTACGAATATCAACTTTCATCTCTCACTACACAACAACACTTTCTACAACTCGATCCGAAAAACATGTTGTGCCATAAATCTCTTGTTCAAACTTCCATCACAGCATTTCTTTAGGAAAACCCACGTCAGATCAAAATGTATTGCTATTATTATCATGATCACATTGCACGGACACGCCAACATGATGTTGGGACGTCCAGGTCTTGTGAAATCCTACCTGACGTTGATGTTCATGACCATGTCGTACTGGGCTAGGTCGAACGTCTCTATGCCGCCCATGGCCAGGATGCCGGCGCTGTTGACCAGGACGTCCAGCCGGCCGAAGTGAGCGACGGTCTGCTCCACGGTCTTCTTCACCGTCTCCTCGTCGGTCAGGTCTCCAGGGAGGAGCAGAGGCTGCGCAGTGAAGAAAATAAAATTGAAATTTTTGCTGACATTATTCACTTCAGTTTTGTTAAGTCTGTATTAAAATCTCCTCTGCCTCTCTGTAAAGACACACCGTGACTACAGAGCTGCAGTAGATCAACCAGAGCAGCTTTTAAGCGGCAAACTGTAAAGCTCAAACCTTTACACCCCAGTCCGTCCACTCCGCTCGGCTATACTCCCTAACTGCGAGAGTCACATTGGTTAAACGAAATGGCTATTGACATTAGGACAGCAGAAACCCTACAAACTTTCTGTCGCAGACTGAAAAAAAAAATCTCCTGCTCAGACTGCACCTCAGTCCATGAATGAAATGAAAACATTTTTATGTACTCGTGTGATTCCTGCACTTGTTTTGGTAACATCATTATGGTTGAACGCACACTTATTGTAAATTGCTTTGGAAAAAAGCATCAGCTAAATCAATGCAATGTAATGTTAAAGCTTTTATCTGCGACAGGAAGTCGAAGTCCTGGGACTCGCTACCTTGACATTTAAGTTTTAAGCGTCTGCTTAATTCAGCAACCGACTGGTGCCCATGACGAATCTGCAATGTTTCTATATATATATGCTTTATTGTATTTGTCACCTTTTCATTCCTCTGATTTTTTATGTTCATAAGTAGGGCTGCGACTAACGATTATTTTCACGATCAATTAATCTGCAGATTTTTTTCTCGATTGGTCGCGTCGGTACCTCGGCGGCTCCACAGTCGACGCACTGTTTCGCGACCTTGTTGAGGTTCTCCAAGTCGCGGCCGTTCAGAGCCAGCAGGGCTCCAAGTTTGGCGAACAGGACGCTGGTGCCTGCCCCGATGCCCGAGCTGGCCCCCGTTATCAGGGCCACCTTCCCCCTCAGGGATGACACCTACAACAACACACACAAAGAGAGATACAGAGACGCACGACAGATAGAGACAGAGACACACACACACACACACACACACACACACACACACACACACACACACACACACACACACACACACACACACACACACACACACACACACACACACACACACACAGAGACACACACACAGATAGAGACACACACACAGATAGATAGATAGAGACAAACACACACACACACACACACACACACACACACACACAGATACACACACAGATAGAAGCAGAGACACAGAGACACACACACACACACACACACACACACACACACACACACACACACAGAGATACACACAGAGACACACACACACACACAGATAGAGACACACACACAGATAGATAGATAGAGACAAACACACACACACACACACACACACACAGATACACACACAGATAGAGGCAGAGACACAGAGACACACACACACAGATAGATAGAGACAGACACAAACACAGATAGAGGCAGAGACACACACACACACACACACACACACACAGATACACACACACACACACACACACACACACAGATACAGGCAGAGACACACACACAGATACACACACAGATAGAGGCAGAGAGACACACACACACACACACACACACACACACAGATACACATACAGATAGAGGCAGAGACACACACACACACACACACACACACAGATAGAGGCAGAGACACGCACACAGATACACACACAGATAGAGGCAGAGACACACACACACACACACACATACATACACACACACACACAGATACACACACAGATAGAGGCAGAGAGAGACACACACACACACATACATACACACACACACACACAGATACACACACAGATAGAGGCAGAGAGAGACACACACACACACACAGAGCGAGACACACACACACACACACACACACACACACACAGATAGAGGCAGAGACACACACACACACACAGACACACAAACACACACACACACACACACACACAGATTACAGGACAGGTCGACCAGGTGTCCACGCAGTGACACGAATTAACGAGCTGTAATTCAGTTAATATCCTACAAGCATTACCGGGAGAACTGTGACATGTCGTCGTGATTCAAAAGCAACAGTGTCAACTCACTTTAAACGCGTCGTCTGACGCCATGTCTGCGGCGAGGTGATGACTCGCTGCTAGAGCCCGTTGGACATGCTTCGTCCACTAGTGATGACGTCACGTGACCGACCACGTGCTCCGTCTGTACTTCTGGGCTTCAGTTCTTCCACAACACCGTGGATATATAACGATAGACAATATTGGTAAATAATTACAGTTGCTTTTAACGTTTTCTCCATTTTATTTACATGTTTCTAATTTTGCAAGTATAAAATGTCACTGAATCCTGATTAAGGTTTGTTATGGCTAGAACGATATATGTATGTATATATATATATATATATGTAAAATAATGTACATTGTTGCACTGTTCAAAATAAAGAATTACGTACCATCCATTACTGAATCTGTCCTCTTCTCCGGCATGTTGAAAGGTTCTGGTCACCTCAACTCCGGAACTCGGGAACAACATTATCTCAGATTTTCCCCAGTCATACTTATGGGCAATTTCCAAGTCGCCAATTTGTATTTACCATAATTGCGATACTACGTGAATGCAGGATGAATTACAAAATTACATTAAGTTCAGTACAAAACCAAGAGAATTTATTTACACAGACCATTAAGACAGAAAAAACATCCAAATCTGTACACCAGTTCTGTATAAAGAAAAAAAAAATTGTCTGGTGTCAATGTACGTGAACGAAATGGAATGAAGAGTTTAAAAATAACTTTGCATTACAAACACTGTGAAAAACCGTCATGAGCATTTCTTTTCAGTTATAATTAAAGATATAGCTGCAACCGGTTGAAATCTGACAGATGGATCTCGCATCAAGTTATTTATTTAGATATAATAATTTTCACCCAAAATGACATCAATTCTATGTCATACCCATTAGAAATTCCTGAATTTTGTTAACTCAGCGTTTCACGGCCTCGGCCATTCAGTCATTGACGTCTATCCAATCTTTAACATGAACAGAAGTTATCAGCCAGGTACCACTGTAACACTTTGCTTTTTTGGAGAACAACATAGTTCACGACTGTGCTGGCGGCCTTTTCTGCATATTCTGAAGTCCACGTGGGCTATCCAGCAAAAGGGTTAGCGTGAATGGTCACATCCTTTATCCGAGTTTCAGTCAGTGGTCGAAATGTCTTTTCATTGACGGGCAGCTTCTCCAGCTCATCCAGCGTTTCCAGCCCATCAATAATCCTACAGGTTGGAGAGAGTGAGAGCAATTTCAGCAAATTTTAAATCAATCAATTAAAAATGTTATTCAATCAATAACTGATAAATGTATTGTAACCAGCTGAAAACCGGGTCTAAACAATTTTCACTACATCGTCGTCTTTAATATCCCCGCCACTACTTTTGGTCTCACATATTCAAACACTAATTTGTTGGTAATATACAGGTGACATACTTTCCAAACACTGTATACTTCATGTCCAGATGTGGCTGTTTGGCATACGTGAAGAAAAACTGGGAGCCATTCGTGTTGGGGCCATTGTTAGCCATCGAGACCACTCCTCGCACATTATGCTGAAATGAGACAATTCAAAGAACACAAAAGTTTAATTATTAAACTTTTGAACCCTATGTAAAATGATTTAGGTCACACCAAGCAAACAGTTACTCACTTTCAAGTGCTCACTGAACTCATCTTCAAACTTGCGACCCCATATACTTGTTCCTCCTTTGCCTGTGCCTGAATTAATTAATTGAAATTACAAGGGGGGGGAAAGAAGAGGTGAGAATGAGAATTCTGACATTTCTGGTATTGATCAGGTGCAAAACCAGTCGCGTACCTGTGGGGTCTCCGGTCTGAACCATGAAGCCTTTGATATTTCTGTGGAAGACTGAGCCACTGTAGAACCCACTGGCACACAAAGCGAGGAAGTTCTGCAGAATTAAAAAAAAAAGTTTTTTTTAAAGGGGACACCACTTTATTATACTACAACTTCACCAATGAAAAAGCATCCGAATGTTAAGTTTAGACTCTTGAAAGCTACAGTACACACAGTTTACAATAGAATATTGTTTCTCCATTAATGTCCAATCACACTCCAACCTTACATAACAATGTAGAGACCGTCACTTTGCACCATGAGCTCATGATAAAACTAGAGCTGCAACAGTTGATCGATTAATCAATGTTAATGTGAAAGTGTGGCCATGTGTTTTTTATATATATAAAAGAAACACCAGCAGAGGAAAATGAAACTCACCTCACATGCTCTCGGTGAGCGCTCACAGAACAGTTCGATTTTAATCTCCCCAAGATCCGTTTGAAGTGTAACAGCCTGTAAAATCACAACAGAGGAAAAAAACAACAACGACTGAAATCATGAAAACTTTTAACCAGCACGTCAGTTAAAGGACATCCGGTGATGCTAGCTGTCTGTGTTAGCTTGTCGCTAGCAAACATGAGCAAAACACTACGATACAACGAGCGTTGTTTGCAAACTGGCTCCTGGCAAAAAATCAACGGCGTTGAACCAGGACATTATTCAATAACTTATTAAGCCGTTTTGTTCATCGAATTATGAGAAACAATGTACAAGAAACTCCAACAACGATATTTACCATTTCAAACGCTGCGTCTACGAGCAAGTGCGTCGGAGAAACATGTCCGTCCTCGGCCAGACACCCGGCGTTCAATGGTTCCGCAAGGAATATACAGTTATTTAAAATGGTTACACTCACACACACACACACTCACACTCACACACACAACGCATACGTTTAATACACGCACGTTTATATTATTAAAAAGTAAACAAGTCAAAATGATCTTCTTGACTCTGACACCACAGATTCCTCTCACCGTTTTCCAGAATTTGCTTTTGAGATCATTTGATCATGACAAGCACAATTCTGACACAATGAAAGACTTAAAACTGGGTTTTGACACAAAAGGCCACTTAAAAAACACATTAGGTAGTGACGGAGAATGCACTGTTAGGCCCTTTTGATTTAATAAAAATAAAAATAAAACTTTTTCTTCGTTTTCATCAAATTCCATGTCCCCTGTATAATATGCAAGATATCTGGGCACTTCCATGTTAGTTCTTAAAACTTTTCAGCTTCAGCTCCAGGCCCTTTTTTCGCAGGTCCCCCCTTAAAAAATGACATACCCAAGAATGAAATGAGTATATCTTTACTCAGAAAAATTAGTATAGATGTTACTGGGTCAGAGCAAATGAAGATGGAACACAACATAAATGAAAGATGTCATGTCAGCCTGAAAAAAATTATAATTTCAGAGTGAATACCCACTATGCAATAATGCAGATGAAGCCCATTCCTCTTGGAAGTCATAGAAGAGCATCTGAACCTTATCTGTGTCAAATTTCATGCTGAAGCAGATCAAAGTCACAGGCTCTAGTAGGGACATGGTCAGACAGACTCTCCAAATCGGCACAGTTGTTCCATGTGAGGTTTCTCACTGCAAAACCCATTCAATTTTCACTTAAACTGTGTAAACACTGTGTGTTTTACATTTAATACAAGGTGGGTGCTCATCTGTCTCCAAAAATAATCTTTGTAGTGCGGCGTAATGACGTCAGAGCTGCTAGGGACACTGACGTAAAAATTCAAAGGGCCAAAAAAAAAATAATTGTAAGGGCTGTAGGTCAGCAGCCCATTGGTCAATCTGTGTGACAAGTGTATTGAACCGTCAGAGCCAAGGAGAATCGACAGACAGCCATATCCCTGTCAACAACACCATTGGCTAACTCTGAGGAAGTAAGCACAATGTGAGGACTTTGATAAGTCAAAGCCCTTTTCACATTAGAAACACCAGCCTGGTTGTGAACAGCGCTGGAACAGGCCGTTTGACAGCCCAAAATGACGAGTAACCTTTGTGGATTTATGGATTTAAGGAAGAAAACTCAAAGATATCATGACAAAACATCAAAGGTAAGACATCATTTATGTATGTTGCTGTTTGATAAAACATTTTTTGTTTGCTCTTCTTCGGCTACTTGTTCTGATGTCGGTTGGTCGCAGAGTGATAAGAAACCCACGGGTGGAATCTGTAGAGTCGGGGCTTTGCTATGGTATGTAGCTTGTGGTGTACAATTGTCGTGTTTATGCAATATGCTGATTTAGTTGCTTGCTATTTGAAGTGAGTTTCGTTTAGGTTAAAATGGTGGATATTGGCGTGTAGCAGAGTTTCTCCCTGGTCGGTGCATATGCTGTATGGCTACAATGCTTAATGTTGAGCATAATTATATGTGATTTGCTTCAACTTCAAAACGGTTGCTTAATGCTCTTACATGACACTGGAGCAAATAATACGACAGAGAACTGTCTCTTTCACAACATCCAAGCAGAAGCTAAACAGACACCAATACAAATGTGGTCAACCAAGTTTATTTTATTCTTACCCAGTGGATGCTGACTCTTTGTGACATCATTCATGACAATACTATTGATGATTTCCCTTTACATGAAAACCTTTTGGCAAATAATAATAATAATACTAATGATTCAAATTATGCACAAAACAATATTTGTACACTACCTATGATTGGGATCGGTTTGGGTACATGATTTTGTACCCAAAATGATAACTTTGAGAGGACAAAAGAAAATGGACATCAAGGGGAGACAAAGTCCCATCATGCAAACACACATACTGTACACGCAGGTAGCACTCACACACACTTCTTCTGTGCTAACCACAATTCAACTATTCCGACATGACCCAGCTCAATCAATACCTGGTCATTGATGGAAAAATAAAAGAAACCAAGTGGTTTCTTTAAAAACAACTACCAACACATTTTGTTTTAAACCAGCAGTCCATATTAAATACACAAAACTAGAAAAGAACATATAGAAATGTATATAAAATGTTATCACAGCGGTTTAAATAAATTTAAAAAAAAACACCAGGTATAATTTTAAAAAAATAGGCAATCAACTCAAAAGAGAAGTGAGTACTAGCTGGTCTACCTGAGAAATGTAGTCATACTATCATAATATTAATATGTCAAAAGGAAAATTTAGTCAAATGATAGAGGAAACACAGAGAACAAAACAGTAACAAAGACTAATGAGACAAAAATCTATTGACTTATACCACTTTACTAGCAACCTACACAATGTTTTTACTAACATACTGACCATTTTACTTGCAGTGCTCGCTACAAGACTTTACATTTCGACACCTGCGATGTCGCCTTTAATTAGGATAGTTGATTGTCTTAATCCGTGGTGTATTGCTGAGGCATTGTGGATATCATTTTTTTAAATGCTCCAGTTGGGATTTAAAGGTGAGGGGCAAACTTTAATTTGTTTTTCTACGTGGCGTTCTAGAAATCAGGGTTCCTACAAATTTTCCATTGAAAGAAATTCCATACTTTTATTTCAGACCATATTTGACATCAGAGTAGAAATATTTACTAAGTAAATATTATTATATGTTATAAAATTATATAAGTTATTGCATATATTATTATATAAGTAATTATTATCATGTAAATAAATCATTTTTAAATCCAACTGTTAACATATTACATTCTGACTGTGTACACTATTATGTTGCACTTGATACACAGAAAGTCACGGTTTCTGCGGATTGATTATTTGAAATACTGATACTTCAGATTCTGACGTTACCTGTTCTATGACTGATTCTTATATTAAAAGATTTGATATTCAAACTCAGTAATTTTGTGTAGAAACCGTAGTGGCAGGTACAGAGGGTGTGTCGCTATGGAGACGTTTATCACTAACTGTGGGAAAATTATTCACTAGACAAGAAAGATTGAGACATATCATTATTATTCTAAAACCTTTGGATTCACATCTGTTCAGAGTCCAGTCTGGACACAGAAATATTTTCTTCCATACTCTCTTTTCTTTTTTCATACTTATCCAGACCGGGAAATTACTTAAATCAAATTCCGTACTTTTCCATACCCCCTAGGAACCCTGAGAAATACTTCAACAGAATCAAACACCATTTTAATCTCATGGCTGGCAGTCTTTCACTTGAACCTTCCCATACCAGTAAACACACCAAACATGCGTTGTGTACATTAGGTCGTATACCATTATTTGCATTTACCCAAATTTAACGTGACAGAGGTGCTATAGTGCAAAAGCATTCTCCAGGCTCCTCCAGTCTAACTCACTCGAAATTTATCACCATCGCCTTAGTAAAATGAACGTGACAAAAAGAATGCCCATGCACATTCTACAACTACATCACTACTAATGTCTACATAGTTTAAATAAAGGCAATATTGCACAATAACATGTCCATGAAATAAATGTTCCATTACTATTCCAATGCTTTTTGAACCCAGTTATTGTACTGTATATTGCTACTGTCCATGTTTTCTTGCAGTTAGGTTTATTGAAACATAAACTGACTTTTTTTTCTTTTTTAAATTCTCAGAGTAAACACAAGAACCCCCGTTGTGTGCTGTGCTGTTTCAGAGCTATGCACTGATGTTGATCTTCCACATTTTTTTAGCGTCATTGCTCACTGTGGCAAGACACAAGGGCACAGAAGTCTCTCGAAGGTAAAACGTTTGAAACCTTTCTATGCAAATGATCACAATCTGAAACCGGAGAAATACATGATAACGGTTACATGACCTGATCTGATAAAGTATGGAAGCCCCTTAATGACAGGAAAAATTAAATTAAATAAAGATTCTCATATCTCCTACAGTTAGGAGAGATGATGCAATTCACGTTACAAGGATCCTAGCGGACGTTCGCATACGTCTGGATACGGAAAGTATCAAGTAAAATCTGTAAGATATTACTTTGTAATTATGGCTTTGAGAATCTTTTCAAATTTCTAGTATTTTTTTCCTCTATTTTTATTCCTATGGCAGGGGATGGGTAAACACAAGAGATCGGTTCACCTCGCAAAAAAACCTTCATCCCCCTATGAGCTTGTGTAAAGCCAACTGCTAAGATTTTAGATCAGTCTTACAAATAAGGGCCTCATCTTATACCTGGTGCAAAGCGGTGCCAAGCGTGACACTAGCGTCTTAATTAGTTGAAATTACCCCCATCTAGAGCCCAATTTGTCTAAATAGCAAATTGCCCTTGCACATATCTGAGCCCCCATCAGCAGATTTGGTTTTAAAATTAGGTGTTTCAGACGCATTGTTTGGCGCAATCCTATCATGAGGTGGTGGAAAGCTATTGCGCTTTTGACAAAGAAAAGGCGTAGTCTAAAGTCAGTGGTGCAGTATTCCACGGTTATTTTTCAGTTGCTTTAACAAAATACCAATATCCATCTAAAGAGACAGGTGTGAGCACAAAGTGAAAGCGCACGTTTCATTTGTTTTCAACAATACGTACATAACACAACAGTACGTAACACAACCGGTGTAAATCATAGTTAAGGCAACCGACTGAAAATCTGTGGTGTTTTCAGAAATGCCTCATAATGCTGAAATTATTGGCAAAAATTTCATCTTATTCTTTTTATTAAGTGGATTGTGGCTTGATTATTTGTAAGTTTTAAGCTTTTGGAGGTAAAATCAAAAGTTTCAAATTTCCCTACGAAGTTTCACATTTTGGAACTTATTGCATTTTTCTTTTCCATAAAAAAAAACAGGTTAAATTATTATTCGATTCACCGTAATTAATTATATAGCAAGTTAGGAGAAGTTTCCATTGAAGATGAATATAAACTCGTGCACAGGTGAAGGTCATACTGAACAATATGTGGGTAATGCAGTTCAGCTAGATTAAAAATAACTGAATAATTTCCCTATCAAGATACAAACATCATATTACAACATTGTAGTAAACTGAAAAGAACACAAGGCCAGGTGCTGAGAAAACACATTTGATTCCTTAACTTGCAACACTCAACTATCAGGGCATACATACACGTAGACCAGAGGTTACATCATATCCACCAGCGCAAGGGTATTAAGCTCATCTAGTGTTTCAGCATCTGACTTAGTGTCAAACATGTTGCAATCACATTTCAGTGTCACTATGTATAAACTTAATTTGAATTCTTATGACGCAGGCATGATTAATCTCACTCAACATTTGTCAACATTATCCCCAAATTTGTTAATTTTGTTTCGTGCATTTTAATTTAAAGAAATAAATGTTAATGTAGCATGGCCATGCTCATGTTCCCACTCATGAGTATACTGACAGTAAGGGTTGGATATCTGCTTCCTGGTAAGATGCTCCAGTGATATAACTGTGGGGGTCGATGTTTTGTAATACTCATCCACATTTTCCATTTCAAAATTCCAGACTTTTTGCAGACTCAAATTTCCTTCTTCTCTGTTGATTTTTCAGACCATATTTGACACCAGAGTACAAATAGCTTGATATTTATTAAGTACATTTTATTATATAAATTAATATTATAAGTTAATATTCTGATTTAAATAAATCATTTTAGAAATGCAACTGTTAACATATTACATTCTGACTGCGTATGCTATTATGTTGCACTTTAGACACGTTTTTTCCAGAAAGTTGATTGTGATGCGCGGCTTGATTTAGAAATATTGATACTTCCAATTCTGACGTTACCTGTTCTAGGACTGATTCTCATATCAAAACATTGATATTTAAACTGTGATAATGTGGTAAATGTGTATTTTATCATCAACAGGGGACACGGTACAAAGTAACTAGCTATCACCAGGATAATCTAAATAATGATTAATAATTGATTAATCATTCCACCTGTCATAGTCATATGTGAACTACGGCTCTGTAGAAACCGTAGTGTCAGTGGCAGGTACAGAGAGTGTGTCGCTATGGCGACATTTATCACTAACTGTGGTAAAATTATTTACTAGACAAGACTGAGATGGATCATTAGTATTCTAAAACCTTTGGATTCACCTCTGCTTGGACTTCAGTCTGGAAACACAATTTTTGACCCCTACTCTGTTATCTTTCTTCCATACTTATCCAGACCTGGAAATTACTCAAATCAAATTCCATACTGCGTAGGAACCCTGCTCCACTCTGCCAATGTAATGTAGGGAATCACACTTTCTGGTCGAATACCAGCCCCTCCTCTGCAGCACCTGCACTGTGAACACAGTATCTTCGTTGACCCTTCACCTCCATAAACACAAGGATCTCTGAATCTACCATATAGGAGTTGTTCGTAAGGGGGGGAAATGGGGGAGTTAGGAACTAAGAGAACAACCAGAAGCTACCAGAATTTCTGTTTTGGTTTTGCCAAACTGGCACTGGTTCTCGATACCCAACCTTACTGGCAGTACACACTGCAGCAGGTTTACTGCCACCTTCAGTGAGCCTTCTGGGACAGTATGGGCATTCCCACCTGTGTCGGGGGCCAAGGTATGGAGTATCTGTTTTCGGTCACAGCGACAGACCTGTTCAAGCTTGTTCTTTGTCAACTTTCCACAACTGTTCCTTAACCTCCGTGGGCAGAGTGTTGAAGAGGCCCTCTTCCACCACAAGACCGGTCCTCTTTAGCTGTCGGCACTCGCCCAGCTCCACGGGCAGACATTCCAGACAGTTCCCTCTCAGCTCTAGCTGTGTCAACCCGGTCAGCTCTCCAAACCGCGATGGCAGAGTGTGCAGGCAATTATTCCCCAAGTTCAAAGTGCGAAGCTTCTTGCACTGGAAAAGCTCATTAGGTAGACTCTCGATCTTTATTTCGGGAAAGAAAAGGAGATAAAAAAATAATTTGTAACTTTCACATTCCACATCAGCCTCAAAGGATACAAACAATACAATGAACAATAATAAAGACTAAAATGATTATAAAAGTGTGATACTGGATTCCTCACCCTGTTAGCTGTCACTGCAAGGTACTGAAGATTCTGGAGGAAGCCAATGTCCGTTGGGATATAGGTCAGGTTGTTATGGCTCAGGTCCAAGAAGCGCAGCTTGCGGCAATAAAACAACTGGCTTGGAATCTTCTCAATCTTGTTTCTGTTCAGGTACAGCTTCTCGAGGTTAGTCAGTGTGCCAATCTGGATGGGAATGTAGGCAATCTGGTTGTACCAGAGCTTAAGGCAGACGAGCCGATGAAGGTGCTGGAAGCTGATGATCTCCTCAATGGTCTTCAGGTTGTTGTCCTTCAGGTCGATCTCCTGCAGGTTGTGCAGGCTGAAGATGGAGTGCGGTATGCGCTCTAGATCACAGCGAATGAGCTCCAGTTCTGTCAGGTTCACCATCTTCTTCAGGCTGTTGAGCACCATCAGCTTGGTGCCTTCGTTGTTGACAGAAAGCTTCTGGAGGTGCAGGCCCACGTCAGTGACCACCTGAGGTAGCTTGGTGAGATTGCTCTTCAGACGAAGAACTTTGAGCCTCTTGAGCTCCCGGAGCCCATCGATGACGATGTAGCGGTTGTTCTCAGCACTGAGATTCCCAGTCAGATGAAGCTCACTCAGGTTCTTTAAGCTGTAGATCCATAGGGGAATCTCTTTGATGTCGGTGAACTTGATGTGCAGCGACTTCAAGTTCTCGCGCAAAAAAGCCAAGGCTGGAGCTTCGATTTTAGCTGGTGTATGATAAAGCCACATCTCCCGCAGGTTGACCAGCTGGGCGATGATCGGGGGGATGGTGACATCTGGGATAAGCTCTAGTTTAAGGACCTCCAGCTCCATCAGGTCAAACACAGTGTCTGGAATGCCACTTAGCATGAAAAGGTGCAACTCCAACTTCTCCTGAGAGTTCTTAGTTATCCTCTGCCTGAGCTTGTCCAGTGTCCACTCATTGTTGAGGTTCAGCTGCCGCAGTTTATTTTCGCTGACTTCTGAGAGGAACACAGCAAAGCGTTTGGAGTACAGAGGGTCATACTGATCTATCATGTGCAACATGAACGCAAAGTCATTCTTTACATCGGGTATGTCACTGTAGCTGCTCTCTTCCCGTATCGACTCAAAGGAGTATTTCTTGAGAGAGCGACGCAGCATCCAGCAAAGTGTGTACATGCAGATCAAACCATAAACCACCACTAAGCTAATGTAAAAACAGGCTAAGATTTTAAAAAGTGTAGCCAACGGATGAGCGCAACGGTAGACGCTATACCCCGTCAGACTCTCTATATTTACGGAGCAGTCCACGCTGAATTTGATATCGTGCACATAATACCCTGTGTAGCAAATGATTAAAATAAACTTGATGACTTTTATGATAGTCTGTCGGATGTACAGTCTGTACACAATGTCTCCTTCCTCAACGTGTATTCGGAACTTCTTTACTTTTTCAAAAAGGGCTTTTGCTTGCTCACCCTCTTTTTTGTCCAAAACCCCCGTCTCTGTTCTGTCTACAATGCCCTGCTCCAAGCGTGTCTTTGTCCTTTGGAGCATGGGAACACTTGCCTCAACATCCTCGCTGATAACGGACTCCTTGTGGTCCATCGAGCCGTTCATTTTCATTGGTTTTGGGTCACTCTCTTCGACCACCGTCTCTGACAGTGCCCTAGTTGTCCATGGGGAGTCGAAGCATTTCAGCAAGATGGACACAAAGTGCTCCAGTTTGGAACTGGTTCGTGGGAACTTAAACCAAAAGTTGCTGCAAGCTAGGAAAATGAGGGTGTGGAGTAATACTAGGTAGGGGAAATACTTGGCAAACCAGTGCAATCTATTCTCATAGCACACGGCATCCACATAGTTGTACTGGTGGCGGTCCAGATCATACTGGATCCCTTTGGGCTCCAAGAGCAGTGATGTGGACTGGGTGGCATTAAAGTTCTTCTTGCAGGTGTCATTGACCACCCATTTGCAGGGCAGGCAGATCATCTTGTCCTGGGTGACCTGCAGTGTCCCTCCAAACACGGAAATCATGAGCATGACAATGGAGATATAATCGGTGAACACATCCCACCATGGTTTCAGGATGCGGTATGCTGGCTGAGTGTCCACAAAGTACCGCAACTCGGTGATGGGGATCATGGTTTATCTGTGGGAGGGAAAAAGAAGATTTCATAATAGTAATAGAGATGAGTGATATACTATAAAGTGTTGTCCAAGATCAAAAATCTACTCTCCATCAATGCCTGAACCACAACACAATACCAAGCTGACAAATCAATACTACAATGCTAACTAACAAGGTCATACATCAGAGCATTCCAGACAGCTCATTTGAAGGGTGCTCGGAGTAATGAAAAAGAGATTCCCAATTGTTGTGACAAAGAATAGCTTGAGTGACTTCACTGGGTGGGTGGGATACTGTGTTATTGATTAAGCCAGTGCTAAACACATACAATTAATCTTGCTTTCAAAGGGCTGTCAAATTGGACAAAGCATTTCCAAATGGCAAAGCAGTCGTCAGGAGAATATAATAAGTCCATTTATTTTCCTGCATTTTAAATTTTAATCCCTGCCAGATTTAGGTGAAGAATCAATGGGCTGTCCTTATAAACAACAAAAATCAAACATGCAATGAGGCAGCTGCCTAGAAGGTGTGTGGAGGCTGTAAACATGATAAATTAACAGAGCAATCATGTCAGGTTGGCTTGATCATAAAAAACCTTTGCGTCTGATTTTCCAATGGGAGAGCACTCAGGGACACAAAAATTCCACTTTTCCTGTTCTGATTCTAATAAAAAGTATTTAATGAAATTACATTGAAAATTCAAATTGTATTGTTACACAAACAGAGATAATATGAACAATAACCTGTCAGTAATGTTGCTGAAACTGATCCAGGGTTATTGTATAGATGTATCATTACTTGGGTGAAGTGATATAATTATATGCGGCGTCCGTGTTACAATAGCAAACGTTGTAACCATCAAAGATTTTGCCATGCCATTTGAATTCAGGAATGTGTACCGAGATGTGGTTCCTGTTGACAACCGGTTTCATAGCTTTCCAACCTTGGGGATTGTACGTCTCTGAGCTGATCAGTTCCTTTTAATGATGTCAGCATGTTTTTCTTACAGTTTTGCATTGCAAAACAATAATGTCAACAGCATGTCCAATGCTGCCGGAGACTTGTCAAGGGTTGCAAGACCAGTAATATGCTGGAATGTTTCTTCAAACCATAGGCTGTAATTCCAGGAATGTCATGTATTTGACACCCACAAATGTCAATGATTTCCTTACAAAGAAGCATTGTCCATTAACAAGGGTAAGCGTAATGCCAGGTAGGCAGGCTAAGCAAATTGTTTCATTGACTAAGGAAACCAAACGGAAAACAAATGTACAAATATTCTCTCCAGAGACTAAATGAAGGAAAAACAAAAAACAAACAATTAAACTGACACTGAAAACCTGTGCTGGGTTAATCTATTCCCCACAGAGAAAATTGATCATTAATCATCAAGGAAATCAATTACGAATCGGACCAATAAACAGACATGATAACTGCATCAACAAAACTGTATCAATTCCATCCTTATTTGGGTGTTTTAGGCCATCGTGAGTAATGATGCAAATCAATGACCGGGACTTGCTTCGTAGCAAAATTTAATGTATTTATACAATTTTTATATCAATGCAATGAGGTGCATGATTTTGTCACATATTTACTGAATTCGCCCCAAGGCAGACATTCCTGCATGGTTATATCAATAATTTTTCATTCATGTTTGAGATATATTTATGAAATAAAATTGTGTAAGAGGATTTTATCCATATCATTTAACCCTACAACCAGAAAAATTAAATTTGTATCCATGCGACGTCAAATCTACCCCTCGTACACAGGTAGCAAGACTTAAGTTATCACCTCAAAAAACATACATTAACATATTCTGTAGGCAATGCACTGTAAAAACGGGCTTGTACTTACAAATCCACACTTTAACACGCAACAACTCCATGCATAACAAGTCAAGAGAGATCCACAACTACTCCCTCCCTGCTGCCCTGCAGCGGAGCCAGATAGAGCCCCTCCAGATCAACCCATGGCCTTGCGCAGAGTGTGACACACCCAAGCCGGAGGAGTCACTCTTCTGCAGATGATGTTCCGTTTTGGCTTGTTTAACCCAAACAACACGACCGCCAGAGGAGCCACCTCGCTCCCCTGCTCTCTATTCTTAGCCATTTCCGTTAATAATACCCAGAGTATTGTCTGTGGGGGCCTTGAGAAGCACCTCCCTCGACCTTCAGGACGAGATCCTGTTTACCTTATGGAAGCCGCTGTCTCCAACCAGTGTCTCCCTGGAATACTCCGCCGTCACCTCTTGCACCCCCCTCCGTAAAAAACACACACCAACACACACACACAAGAACTTTTCTTAACTGGCATTCATCACGGCTTGTACTTTCTTAGGAAACTGTAAAAAGCTGGGGGAGTCTTGACGCCTGGTCTGATCCACGGCCAAATAAGCGTGTTTGAGCTGGCCCCCGGGTTCAAAGAAACTTGTTTTTTTGGCGAGCACATGAGTTGTTCCAGTGAAGAAGCCTGCGTTGGGTAGATGATGCGGCACCAACAAACATGTACATGCAACACACTCACCAGGTTTTTGGAAAGGTGTTATCTGTGCTCCGGTGCCTGTCGCTGTCCCTGGTGGACCAGCCACTCTCTGTGGATCCAGATCTCCTCGTGGAACATTGTAGGACTCATCGCCATGGGGGTTTACTAGAAGATCTGGGGAGGTTGGGGGAGAGAAGACAAGTGGGAGATAGACATGTGGCCCCAGCATATTTGGGAGTGACATACATCGGGGAAGGCACAAGTGAAATAAAGTCACCTGCGTGTGAATATGTTATATATGGTGATAGAAAAGAACAATGTGTGTTTGTGTGTCGTCACAGATGTTCTTCATGTACTAAGTGTTCGTCAGTAAGCGCTAGCATGGGATGCCTTTGTCATCTGGCTAGCTAGCTAGCTAGCTGCGCATGCATTTCAACTGAAAGGGAAAGCTAGGTGGTTGGGTTTTTTTGTACACTATTTAACGACATGACAAATTATTCTCGCGGAAATACTCTGGTGCCTAACAAGAAGCCACCCGGCAGCACTGAACACGAACATGAACGACTATTTATTTGAAGGGGGGGGGGGCGCTGTTGAAACGAGTTAGCAAACTAAGCTAGCCTCGCCGTTAGCCTGGGAGCTAACCTAGCTTACACACATTGAGCACCCCGGCTCTTTCTGTCACTGGCAGGTTGTTGTTGTTGTTGTTGTTTTTAAAACACGGAAGTTAACATGTCGGCGGTGGCCACCAGGGTGTTGAAACTTACAAGGTTGTGAGTCGCGCCGCGATCAGAATCCCAACTGCTCACGTTAGCATCAGTAGCTGTCGCTGACAAAGTGTGTTGTGCTGTTGCTAGCGGCTCAGCTGTGCTAGCTTGTTGTTGTGTTTCCCCCCCCCCCCATTACACCGCCCAGCCGAGGGCTGGCAGGGCGCCGCTTTCAACACACGAAGAAGAACGATATGATCTCTTCTTCTTCTCCTTCTTCTTCCCGTGCCATTCAGAGAGGGACAGGAAGAAGGAGATGTTGGTGTTCTGACGGCGGGGATCGCAGCGTTGTTGATGTTTTTGTCGTTGTGTTTTTAACCCCCAGATATGTTGTCATCGACCTCCCGGCAGATTGTGCTGTCGTCCCGGGCTGCGCTGCTGACGAGGAGCCGGTTGTCTGTGTCTAAAGTGGCTGCACGTCCAGCACACGGTGTGTGCAGCAGCTTGCACACAGAGGACACATCGTGGCACGGCCGCAGCATGGGCTCCAGAGGAGCCCCGGTGAGGGGAAGGGGACCGACCCTCCACGCTCATCAGTCTAATTCACCAAGGAACTTCTGCACAGGTCCAGTGGGACACAACTGTTGGAAGTGTGAGCAGCCCCTCGACACTGCACCTGCCTTCTTCTGTGTGTCATGCAAAGTGGTCCAGCCTCCTGAAGAGGGGGTGTCCTACTTCAAGATCATGGCTTGGTGAGTAGCTGCTCTCCCTACCCGCTCTCCCTACCTGAAGAACACATCAGTAGTTGATGCCATTCTGTGACCCCCCCCCCCCCCCCCCCCAAAAGCATTTCACGTGACCTCGTGTTGCTTCTTTTCAGTGACCACACGTTCACACTGGACACACACCAGCTGCAGAAAAGATACCTGCAGCTCCAGAGGTCTCTGCATCCAGACAACTTCAGCCAGAATTCGGTGGTAGGCAGGGGGGCAGGGGAGGCAGGGCGGGCAGGGTCTGAATAGAGATCAGCCGGGGGAGATGGGACGGTGAGTCAGCGACGGCTTTCCTGTCCAATAGCAGCAGTGTGGCACAGGAAGCTGGATCCCCGACCCTTTGTCTCTATTAGGGCCATTTGGACCGTGTGATATTTTTTTTCCAAAGGGAAATAATTCTGGCTTTGTTCAAGTATATTGGCATATTTTTGCCCCATTGAGACGACGTTCCCCTAGATTAGGGTTATCAGGCAAACAAGTTCAAGGAGAAGAAAATTTGAAAGATGTTGAAAACCATAAAAACAAATGGTAACGTAGTAGAAATGAATGAGTGGACTACAAACAGCTTTGGAGTTTTTAATTTCATAATTGTCAAAAATAGTTTATAAGGATTATTTAATGACATTATTGATGGTTTAGTTCTAGTACCGGAGGCGGTCCCAGTAAGACAGCACGCACAACACCAGGACTCTGGAACTGGTCTTCCTACACCTTTATTAATGTTAGTAATTACACCATCATAACATCTGTGAAATATGTCTATTCACAATTCCAAAATCCTTAAAGTATAGAGAGAGAGAGGGTAAAGAAAGAGAAAGTTAAAGTCAAAAGAAACCTCAATTGTTTGACCCCTTGCCATCCTCCATGTATCCATGTATTTCATAACTTTTGGATCTGTGGTGAAGGGAGAAATGATGGTTTACATGTCCCAAAAAGAAGCTGCAGTTGAAGTGGGAAAAGCCAGTGTTTGACTTAAAACATGTTTAGCCAGAGTCACGACAGCAGTGTGAGTAGCAGAAATTCTACCAGAAACAAACCAGCAAAGTTAAATACAGGTCAGCAACTAATGACTATGTTGATTATTGATTCATTTGCCAATTTATTTCTTGATTAATCAGGTAATCATTTCGTTTATGGACGCTCAGAATATGGGCCTGCTGTAATTTCCCCAAGGTAACATACTCAAATTGCCCTGTTTCATATGGCCAACAGACCAAAACCTAAATTTACTGTAGTCGACGTGCTACCACGAAGACGAAAGAAAATCACAACATTTTAGAAGTCATAACAATGAATCTTTGGCTGTTTTGTTTGAAAAACAACTGAAATTCCTGTAAAAACAATAGTTGCAGATCATTTTTCTGTAGCTCAGCAAATCAATTATCAGGCTGATTATTTAATCACTTAATGTAAACCATGTATTTTGCCAATAAAAATAAAACGTCTTAAAGCTGCACAAAACAACGTTGCTCGCTAGCTTACAGCAAAAGACAAATACTAAATTGACCATCATTTTAAAGGGGCATTCCACTGATTTTACACACAGAGGTCTGTTTCAAGGTTTCAAAGCAAGTGCAGTGTGAGCAGGTGTGTAATGACTTATAGGGTAGAGTTTCAAGACATGGGTTGCTACCAATGGAATGGAAGGTTGCCCATGGAAGGTGCTACTGTAGCGAGCTGCATCATGGGAAATGTAGGATATCGTGGTTTTGGAGGTTGACCCATACAAGGGAGTATAATTATGGGATAATTCTGCCTGTCCTGCTTCGAAAAAATGTAAAATAATACGAAGCCCACTGCGCATTGTGATGGTTTATTCTTAAGGACACAGATCTGAGTTTGGTTTTTCCACTCGCTGCTGTAAGAAAAGAAAAAAAGGTCTTATCATTCTCCTCACTTACGATTTGTCTTTTTTTTTCGTAAGCAGACAAGTGCTCTTCTCTAGCAACGGAATTCTGTGTGGATAAAATAGATTCGAGGTGCTTGGTAAATCACACTCTGCTGCCTGAAGCACAGTGAGGCGGCTGAGAAAAGTACGAGCACGATTTGCATAAAAACCTTGACTAGATCATCTTTTAAAAGTGTCACGGGAAGAAATACGACTCGTGCCAATGCATCTGAGCAGTTTGACTTCCAATGTGTTATTTCGCAGAGTAGTAAATAATAGTGGGGGGGGGGGGGGGACAAAAACATTTCACATTACTTGTTTTGATACAGGGGAGGAGCAGAGTTTGTGTTGCCTCACCTGTAATTTATTCCGCACGCTCAGGTGGAAAAGCACAATGCAGACTGCTGTCAGGATGCGATATGAAAAGCAAAACTCACATTCAGCCGAGTGCGAGAAAGGCGAGGTAGCCGGACTGGTTTCTTCACACACACAACCTGTCCAATGTTGTACCGACTCTGTTTTATTTATCAGCACCTCTGGCCATTTTTTCTTAATTAGACATCGTCCAGCCTCTGGGGGCCGACATCATGTCCAGAAAACTCATTACTTATACAAAGCTACAAGGCAGCCACCTACTGCACTGGTTGTTATTACAGAAATGGCTCCACACGGTGGGCCCATGGGCCCCCCGAGCTCGAGACTATTGATTTTCACGAGAGCTGACAGACCCGATAGCTGCAAAATGTACTCCACCTTTCTACCATTTTTCCCACATATATTTCAATTCCTTGTTTCCGCTCATCTGTTGTGTCAAACTTGCACCTGCATCCCTTCAAGGGTCCCAAACTGCTTGACTACAAACGGAGTAGCTGTACGTCACGCACCCTAATTGACAGTATCTCCGAGGGGTTGGTGTTTAGAGAATTGACAGCGGTATAGATACGGTTGGCAAGTTGTAAAAAAAAGAAAAGAAGAAAAAAGCATCAGGATTTTATTCCCCTTTTGTGACAGATTGATGTGTAACTATGCCAACGTTTCTTGTTCAAAAAAGGCAAAGCATCACGATGATACATGTTTCCTTTCCGATCCCTGCCGGGAGTAGAAGCACACTGAAACGGAACCCTCTTTTTGCAGAGAGAGCAGGAGTATTCAGAAAACCAATCTGCGCTCGTGAACAAAGCGTACACGACTCTGCTCAAGCCTTTGAGTCGCGGTCTTTACATGGTGAGTCCCCAAATCCCCGCCTCCACTTCTTTTCGTTTTATTTCCATAACTCTGAGCTCTTCTCTCGTTTCGGGAGAAACCGTCCTTCACCATCTGACGTTCAACAGTATCGACATGCATTTTAAAAGGAAGCCCGATGAACCCCCCCCCTGTCCTGCGTTTTAGCTGGAGCTGGAGGGCGTGCGCATAGAGGAGGGCACCGACGCCGGGGCTGATGCGGCGTTTCTGATGGAGCTGATGGAGGTCAATGAAGCCGTTGATGAAGCGCGGACTCCGGAGGAAGCCGATACGATCGGCCGAGACACGAGAGGTAAACAAATATGTCCGGTCCGTTTATGTATTGAAAGCCTGGTTGAGTGATTAGAGCTAACTATCGAAACACAAGTCCTTAGTTTATTGGTGCTTATAATAGATCTACTTAAAAAATAAAAAAAACTTCTCTCCAGGCTTTAAAATGTGTTTATCAAGATGAAACGATATGAGGCTGATCACTGAGCGTGTGGAGACGTGCTTTTATTTCATGGCTTATAGTTAAGATTACTGCTCTGGTTGATTTAGGGGATGATACCTGTGGTTGCCATGGTAACAGCAAGTGGTGTATCATACCACAGTTAACTCTTCTTGTGCAGCCACTGTGTACATGAACAACTGATGTATGTTTTTTGCAATGTAACCAAACAATGCAAACATGTAATTATGTGTAGGCATATGGGCAATTTGAGACACTTATAGAAAGGTTATTATATAATTAAACACATTGGCTAATGCAGGAAAAAAATGTAGAGCTGCAACAATTAATCGATTAGTAATCGACCACTAAATTAATCGCCAACTATTGTGATAATCGATGAATTAGTTCAGATAATTTTTAGGGGAAAAAAAGTAAATATTACTGAATGTCTTTGGTTTGCGGACATTTTTCACCATTTTATAACATTATATGGACAAAACAACTAATCGATTAATCGAGAAAATAATTGACAGATTAATCGCTTATGAAAAAAAAGTCGTTAGTTGCAGCCCCAAAAAAATGATGACCACAAATAGTACGGGATGTGATTTCATGAAAATCTTAAAGATTAAAACTTTAACTAGTGACAGAAAGGCTTAACATAATTACCTACCTTTGATATACAGCGCACACAAAAAACCTCAAACCACTGACGACAGATCTACAGTAACTTTGTCTTAGTGCATTTAATTGGTTGATCAAGTGCTCGATGATGTGCACATGAAGCGTCTTGACACAACATATCCTCTTTGATTTTCTTTCTACTGTATGTGTCACTTCAAATCAGGCACTTACTCTCAGAGATGAGTGTGCTGTTGAATTCCTGAGGAACAACAAGCACAATATTTGCCATGTCTTGTTAGCACTTGCCGAACTCCAGCAACTCGTCTCCTCTTCACTTCGCAGGGAAACTGGCTGACCTGACGGAGCGGATAGACGCTGCCCTTCGCACAGGTATTACGTCGCAATGAAATATATTCTGTTTCCTCCTACGCGTCCGTTCTTGTTTGCTTTTTATGATCTACGCCGAAGCTTACCTCTTTATGGCGGCGAACGGGTCATTGATTGAATTTCCTTTGTATTTATTCTTTTTTCCCCTCCTCATTAGGGGAGCTTCAGACTGCCAGAGCGCTGCTTGCCCAAATGAAATACCACGCCAACATCGAAGAGAAAGTGAAGGAGAAACTCCGTGAATTCATGTAATTTCCCCACGCTCACGTGGAGCGTTATTTAATATTTTAAAGCCACTTTTGTACAGAAGACATTTGTACAGTTATGTAAAATGATTGTTCAAAACTTGTTAAGCGCATTACACAACTGAAATTATGGTGATTATAACTTAATATGCTATTTTTGATTTCAAACTGTGTAGATATATGAGAGTGTAATTGGATTCATACCGTCTCTTCCCGTGAATTTTCACTAATTTTCAAAAAGCCCAATCACATCCACTTGTACCTAATGTATCATTAAAGTTGGCAGAGATCTATTATTGGCCGTGATTAAAATGCTGCTCAGGGTGTTTATATGATTATCCTGCCTATCACTTCAGGATTTCTGTCACGCTCACACACGCAGACACACGGGCCCCGTTTCCCTCTGTTCCCCAGGCTGCCTTTAGGGGGAGACATCACACCTCGACAACCACACGCAGGAGGAGAGGCAGCACATGTTGCACAAACTGGATGTGAGAGCAGAACCAAGTGCTTTAATCGAGGCAGACAACTTATTGCATCACGAATGGCGTTTTTTTTTTTTCTTCCCACGTGTAGCATTAACGCCGTGATAATCACGAAGAACCCGTGTCTGAATGACGATCGCTCGCCGTGTAAGTTCCACGTTGACCCCCCGTGCACCTGTGCCTGCGAGCACGCCCGCCCGCCGTGCAATCCCCCCCCCCCCCACCACCCCCGATTGTAAATTCATCTCATTCACCATCGTCCCTCGTATTTTTTGAAGGTGGTTCTTTGATAAACGCCGTAGGGAAGAATCGCCCTAATCTGTAATTACTTCGCAAATTGGGAAGTTGCATCAAAGCCACTGATCTGAGGAAGTGATACCACACTGAAATACGCAGGAGGTGGCAGGGGGTATCACTTAATGTGAGAGCAGAAAGTGAACCGTCAGATCAGGTATCATGTGAAAAATGTTATTTGAGAAGCACCAGTGTCGCAGCCTGAACCAGTTTGTGTGTGTAAGTGGCTTCATACTGACACCGCTTCCCCGTGCAGCCCAGTCGATTGGAACAACGCATCCTGATGGGTTGTTTTATTAAGTCGGCACGAACAATGTCACGTGTGTGAAGCTGTTTCATTTCTTCCTTATTTTTTCTTTCTCACCCTGGAGAAGCAGTTTCCTCAATGCACACGGATAGACAGTGAATTAAACGGGAGCGACTCCCACCAGAGGCCCATTTATTATTCATGTCGTAATCGGAAAGGCATCTACGGCGCCTTTTGAATTAATGGGAAAATGTGATCGGCCAACACACCGAGGCCACTGCTGTCTCTCAGAACTCTTTGAAATTGAGTTTGAAAGAGACGAAAAGGAACAAGGGGGGGGGGGGGCCTCACCTCAGCCGGGCTGTGAAATTGACTTGGATGGGAAAGCTTGGCAAAATGAAGTAGGTACACGGAGCCACTGTGCAGCTTCTGGAATGAGTTAGGTCAGCATCAGGCACACTACCACACAACTTGCCGCTGCTGCTTACAGGGATTGGCTGGCCACAGTGCTTCTAAGTTAAGTCCAATGTTCTGTGGGTTTACACGAGCCAGTGGAATTCCTCTTTCACTGCGGCAGTTTGGCCTTTTAAAGGGAAATCCTTATTCGATGTCGCGCTGGACGAGAAGAGCTTTGCATTAAGAGTCTATACATGAACTTGAACCAGCTACTGGCTGTAGCTTAGTAAAATAAGAAGGCAGAAGCATTTTTCCTAAAAAAAATAAAATAATAATAATTATAATTGCTCTGTTTTGCTTTCACAAATATCGTTTTCTTGCGACCCGAATGACTGATCTCATGAAATCTTTTCTAGGCATATTGGACAAGTGCTGTAACATGCAAAATCATAGGGGAACGGTTCTCACCATCTCGATTGCTGCATTAGTCATCGCCACGTGGCCTTAAAATAAATATCACCACAAGATGAACGTGTTCTCCTGACCCGCGTCTTAATCATAACGTTCCCAGAGTCACGTTGAGACTTGAAATGGTGGGGGCATTGCCCAACAGAAGAAAAAAAATAATCTCGTAACAAGGAAGTTCATACCGATCTTCAACAATCGGCAGCCAATGAAAAGTCCGATTAGCACAGGTTGAAACCTGCGGAAGATGACTCACTGGAGCTTAGCTTTCGCTCTTTTTCCTCTTCCCTTTGCAGCTGAGCAGCAGTCTTCATGATCCTCGTCCGTCTGCGTAGCGCTTGTGACTCAGAGTTACAGTCCCCTCATCCCACAAGACACCTCGAGCCCGCTGTGTGGGTGTACTCGCGTCTCACCAGGTAGTAATGCCATTATAATGTTCCACTATCAGGCGGTCTTATACCCTCCCCTTAATCCGCGTTTTGATGTTGTTCGCCTCGTCTCTTTGCCGAGCCGTGTTGCCACCTCCCCCGTAAAGCCCCTGAACCGTAACCTACTTTGACACCTGTTGCTCGGCTTTTCTGAGTCTTTGACCCTCTGCTTTTTCATGGCCTTAGTTTTTCTTTCCGTATATTTGAATATGGAGTTTTAAGCTGCGGAGGATGATGATCTTCCCAAAAAAAAAATAATAATAACCTAACAACACAACGCCTGACATGTCCGTATGCCCGACTGATGCGATGTGATAAGACGAAGATCCTGGGAAATAGCAGCTGGCTGCATGAAACAAATACCAATATTAAACCCATTTTGTTAAAACCCAAGACTCCTCCCTATACCTGCAGCCACTCCTAATTTGACCACACCCCCTAAAACTGAACGAAGGGATCAACGGACGCGAGTTCAGATGGACTTTTCACCTTTAAAATGTTTTATTAAGCAATACGTGGCATATGTTGTTCGAACGTTAACATTGTTTTGTGCAGTGCCATATTTGTGGATGCATTAAAGTCCAATACCACTTTACTTCAGTATTATTTGCTTGAGAGGATTTGGATTTGTGATGTTTTCCTTTTTATTATTCCTTTTGTATAGAAAAAAGAAAGAATCACCCATCCTGTCACCTGTGTTTAACTGACGTGCCCTGAACCAACACCACCACCACCAACAAGAGAGTTTTTTCACCTTTTGCTTTTTAAAAATGCGGGTATAAGCACTCCATTTCTTTTCCCCTCCATCCATTATCGTCATTAAAACTGTGGATGCGATACTTCAAGCGCTCCAGATTGCTTTGCCCCCCCCACCCCCCCTTTGACAATAAACCCCCTTTCTTCTCGACCGCATGTTTCGCGAGGGAGAATTCCCCGGAGGTGGGGAGCCTCACTGTGGCAGGCGAGCTGCTCTTCTGAAGCCTTTCACGTGGGCCCTGCTGAGAGATTCTTTTCTTCTCTTTTTTTTTCTGGGGGAATTCTCTGCTCTTCTCAGCAGTATGAGGCAAAGGGCGTGTGCATGTGCCTGTGCACACATTTCTGTGCTCGTGGAGACATGAATCGAGGGGCCATGTCCATTTCCGGAATTTCCCGGCTTGGGATAAACAAAGTATCTATCTATCTATCTATCTATCTATCTATCTATCTATCTATCTACCTATCTATCTATGTCGTATCTTCGAATCCCGCGGACTTCACGGAACTGGGCAATCGGCAAAAAAGCAATCCCCTTATCAATTGCCTTCCCTAGAACCTCATGTCACATGTATTCCTCCGGATGATGTCAGATTTGATCTGGCACACTGCACCAATCAAACACTTTACACCGCGTCTCGTAGTCTGCATAAGAAACTGTCTGCATATTCCAGGATTTATCCTAAGACAATTAGCTCTCTTCATAATCCAGACCAGTTGCATGTGTCCAGTGTTCCACTGGTGCACACAGTTATGAGGCGTCATGTTCTCCCGCAAAAGGTCCGGCTATGCACGAAGAGGAGACCCAAGAAAGGCAAATCCATATGTTGTTTCCATCTACAAAAATGAGTAATCCTATAAAAAAACAAATATTTCATATCTAAAGCGCAAACAAGTACAACATTTCCCCAGCTCTGAAGAGTATAATCTAAAAAAAAAGTTAGATTAAAAAAGTTTTTAATCAAACATCAGTGAACAGCAGGTAGTGGGTGGATCTGCACTCTTAAGTGGGGATCGGCTGTCCCATCGAATCACCAGGAGATATTGCTTCACGAGGCTCCTTTGTGGCTCTCGGGTTGGGAAAGAGCCTTTGAAGGTGAAGAACCGGGCGTTTTTAAAACAAAGCTGTGCGCGCGTGGAGACAGATCAGCCCCATCACTCTCAGCCGGTGCGATCGCTCCCTCCGCCGCCCATCTCGCAGCAGTCACGTCGTCCACGGCTCTCACCTTCTCATCTCATCGGAATACCTTGCACGGGCCTCGTGTCTCGGCGGCTCATCAAGCTGCGGGTTTCACTCCGACATTGTGGCTCTCAAATGGCTCAGGGAGCGAAATCTCTCTCACAAATCTCTGAGAGCCAACTTAAGCACTCCTTGCTCCTCTCAGTGCATCTTCTCGTCCCGGCAAAGGTTCGCAATTAAACCATCAACGCCGCATGCAAACGGTGACCTGACAAAAGAAAAGGAGAGGACGTTTTCACCTTGGGGGCCCCTTTTAGGAATATCACAGACTCTGTATGAAGACATATTAATTCCGTTTTCTGTCCTTATAGTTTTATTTGTTCGTTAGACAGCTGTAAAACACATACACATATACAGTACCCTAACCTTGATAAAAGATTTTGTGTGAATGAAGAAGTAGATTGGACATCCGGCTCAATTGAGCCTCTTCCTGCATGTGTGTATCTCAGCATTAAATTATTTTTCATAAATACACAAATGACCAATGAACGTTGACATGGTAAACGTGCCCCTTTTCCTTTACACATCCAGCGTGATACAGAGCAACATGGACATTCATTTGGAGCCGAAGTCTGGCCACCTGCCGAAATGCAAGTTCAATACCCTCCTCTCCTTTAAACTCTGCTGTGGTCTCCAGCAACTCCTGAGACACATCTGGTCCTCTAGCAGTGAAATGTTTCCCTGTGAACACCAGCGAGTTCCTAACTTTGTCTGTCTGCTGTTTTTTTTTTTGGTTTGTTGCTGAAATCAGTTACCTACGGTGTGAGTGAAGGAAAACTGTGGACAGACAAAAACAAACCGCTGAAAGCGGCTAAAACGCTGCACAGAGCTAAAGTGAACCACACACATATATATATATATATATATATATATATATTTAACTCATTCAGAGTTGACCGAAAAAACATTGGTTCGTTGTTGCAGGTGATTATACATGTATGTACACATAGTTATGCAGAATATATTCAATTTCTGTGGATAAGTTCTCCTAAATATTACACACTGTAGCTTTAACTCCAGAAACTCGCAACCTGTGGAATTCACGAACGAGGCAATACCTGGAGGCTATTATGATTTTCAAATCAAGAATTTGCAGCCGCTCCCGTTCATTAATTCGTAAGGCCTTGCCGTCCAAGCAAACAGAAAGAAGCCGCAGTCCCCCTCGGTTTTGTTGCTGCCGATATCTCACAATGATGACTCTCTTTACTCCATGCATCCTGCCCAAGTTCAGCAACAATCCAGCCTTTTTTTTCCCTTCCTTTCCCTCCTGCACCTGTTTCTATGACAACGCAAGTCCCTGCTGCAACTTTGAAAAAAAAGGAAGAAAAAGAAACCCATATAAACACGCAGGCCAGATAACGGATTTGATTGATGTCGCTCCTCGCCCATAGGGGCTGGCATCGCGACCGATACGGGGTGTTGAGGCCGACGCGCCAAGATCCAAAGGTGATCACTTTTGATCTCGCTTGATTTCTTGAGATATTAAATTGTGTATTGAATGTCCATCGCAAAATTGACCCGGGAGGGAGGGAGGGAGGTCGTGTATGTAGTCAGCCGCATGTAGACATGTAGTGCAAGTCCGGACTCTTTCCTGCCACTTCCTGGAGGGATGGGAGAATATTAATGTCCGTTAATGAACTTTTCTTTCCTGACCAACCCCCCTAGGAAAAATGTTGGAGTGAGCCCATGTGAGAATACGGGCAGGAAAGTCTCCGGAGAAAAGAGCAAGTGGGCGTATTGATGACCGTAATCCAAAACATTGCTTTCTGCCGCAGGATTATCATCCCGTCACAGAGGAAGACGTTCCTGTTGGTTTTGAACGCATCCGACTCGGACAGTCTCCCGCCGCGTCGGGGATATGTGAAACAGGAAAACAGTTTCCCAGGGTTTATATCTGAAAGAAAGAAAAGGTCTTTTAAAATCCATTTCTGTAGAAAAATGAGTATTTGTACTTTACTTGAGTATTGGGGTTTTTTTTTGTGGAAACTTTTTACTTTGACTCTATTACATTTGAAAGTCATGGCCGTACCTTAGTTCTATGTTTGAAAAGTTATATCGACAGCAATTACATTGTTGGAGGTGGGTTTTTAAGAAAAAACAAACATTTTAAATAGAAAATGTTGGTCCTTTTGTCAATTGGATTGTGTTTCTCTAGGATTAGCAATATATTCAACAAGCCTGTCATTCTTCAGGTTCCATGAGCAAATCACGCATTTAGTGTTTTTAGTTTTTTTTTAGAGTCATTAGGTTCTTTACATGTAGCGTTACAGTATACAATGCGTTGAGATGAAGAAAAAAAACCTTAACTTTGAGTTACTACTTTAACTCAAGTAATAATTTGACTCTTTCACTTTTATTGGAGTAACATTTATATATATATATATATATACAGTATATATATATATATATATATATATATATATATATATATATATATATATACTGTATATAAAAATTGAACGCGTGATTATGTGTGGCACGACGACGACCATAATGATGATGATGATGATGATGATGATGATGATGATGAAACACCATCCTCAGTTTGAGTCTCTTGCCGATCACCAGAGTGGAGGGACATGAATCACTCCCGGGGGCTGTCAGTTGGCGTCGGCCAGGAGACATTTATCTTTGGACCCACGTCAGTAATTTGCCGATAATGATCCCGTTGACAAATTCGCCGCCTGAATCTGTGCCAGTGGAGCAGAAGTTCAGAGGCAGCGGCAGATTGATGATGCTTGTCTGCTGTTACTCTGTGGCCCCCCCCCCCCAAACTTTACAGTCATAAGGACTGTGTGTGTAAAGGAGACAATACAGACGAATGGCCCCGCTCGTGAATTTAATGATATGTATGAATCATAGTTTGAGCGTCTTCTAAGGTGTGTTATCAGGGTGCTTTGTCGCATCCGCTGTGTTTGTCAGGAAGTTGCACTTTGATTGACGGCCAGTCGCGGAGCGGTGCTGAGGATTTGTTTGCCGGTGCCGGCTCGCTCGCTCGCTCCTCCCAGATCAGCTTCCGTCGTGTTGACGAAGTTCAATCCTAAAAGTTCAGCCAGGAGCTGAAGATAATGTTTTGTCAAACTTATAGCAAAAACCAGCTCATTCAGCAGGTGTCAGATCTCTTGGTGTATCTTACTCTCTTGCATTTGGACGCTGGGAATTCCAGCTGCCCTTTCCCGTCTTAATGCACAAATCTCCGAGCACAACCCGATATTCACCGGGGAAAAATTTGAAATTAATGAGTGTTATCTTCCGCGCAATTGAATCCGCTTTTTGCGGGAAACATTGGAATCCTAATTTTCAGGAATCACCTTTAATCATGCAATGTGTCAAGATGAAAAATTAACGCCATTAATTGGTATTTTGAATTTTGAATAAAACATTTTCTGGTCACAACGCTGCCTTGCTCACAGTTCCCGCCCAAAATAAACACAAAGATACATTCAGATAATGAAGAAAACTCTTAAGGCCACTTGTCAAAATTGTTAATTTTAATAAACTCAATGTTTGCAAATGGTCAAATTTAATTGGTCTCAAAGAGCAATGTGGTGAGGGTTGTTTTGACACACACATCCTGTTGAATGGAACACATCTAGTCTTGGGTTAGGAAATAGTTTAGCCATGCCATATCTGAATGGCTTGTCAGCGTGTTTCTGAGTCCTGAGTGCGATCGCATCAGCATTTTTGACAGTGTAGGTCATGGGAAATATCTTCTTTTTTTCCAAAGCAGATGGTCTCACCCGGCTCATTAGAGTTTCCCACCTCAGTCAGGATCTCTCCTCCTCTTGCCGCAACCTCCGCCGTCACCCCCCCCCCCCCCCCCGAACATCTCAGTGAAATACTTCCTCATTTCTCCCATCTCATACCTGTTCATTTAACCGCCTGCATGTTTAGACAAATACCGTCTCATACCTATCCATCCAATTATATGAACTCGTACAGCGGCTTTGACTCCATCTGTTTTTTCTCTGCCTGACAAATACTTGCCAGACGACGGGGGAAATATTTTTGAAGTCTTGCAGCTGTGTAGTGTGCGCGTGGGTGTCATATTCCACTCTATATTTCATTTAACGACTGAGTTTCTGACTGTAGCCATGGCAACCCAGTCGCACCGCAACCCCTTCCCGTGATGATAATACCATATTAAAGGGGAATTTTTGTAATTCAATGTAATGGAATTCGCTGTAATTGGATTAGTATACCATTGCAGCCGTTGCCCTTATCTCCACAGCTCTCTGGGAAATCTCTTAGACGCTCCGCCCGCTGATGTACTTTCGAATGTCGGCCGGAGCAAACGCTGGTGCTCCAGAGAGCATATCATCCACACGGACTCTTGCAGATGTATAGAGTATGCAAATGTGCAGAAACCATTTAAACCAGCGATGGCGAGCTGTGATACATCACTGCTCTGAACAAAGAATCGTGGAATTATTTTTTGGGGCAAAAAAGGCTTTTGTTTTCACTCTGGCGACTTGAATGGCTGCAAGGCCGCCACCTGCCTCTCCATCATCTGGCACGTCGCCGCCGCCGATTCCAGCTGCCCGCTGGAGGAGTTGAGGAGAGGGGATTTGGAGAGCCGGGGCAGATGTGACAGCTGAGTTGACATTAGCCTGCGTGGGACAACATGCTGCTCGGAGAGAGAGGGGGAACTGCTCTGCACCGGTAACTGGGAGGATTAAGGATGTTGCCTGCTTCATTATGTCCGGGGACAAGCTCTCTGACTCGGCTGCCAAAGTGTATTTTCTGCCCACTGCCCACGGGTAATTTTTTTTAAGGGAAGGAGACGGAGGGTTTGGTTCGTCCAGGTGTGAAAAACCTGCAAACTGCAAAATTGAACAACACCGGGTTGACCTCGGGGAAGCCAGCCGTCAACCTGGTGGCATCAAGCAGGGGGATGCAAATGAGTCGGAGCTCTGATGACCTTGTGATTGTGAAGAAAATATATTCCTTAAAAAAAAAAACGTCAAACGGGGGATATGTCGAGATGCCTCGTCAAAAAAAGAGATAAATAATGCACACAATATGTTAACCCCACTGGGAAATAAGCTACAAAGTTAACACGGTGACATTAAATGTAATATTCCTTGGCAGGACTCGGGGCTCGTCTTCATGTTAAGGCTGTGACTGACATAAACTGTCGATCACGATGAGGATTTGCTGTCCGAGTGGAATCGGCCATTCTGCTTGTATTTATTCCTGCACAGCGAGACCGAACCTGCTCTGTAAAATATTCCGAGCTTTCTCTTATAACGAGGATGAAATTGACCCTCCAACTGTACCGCGCGAGGTGGAATGCGTGTATGACACGACTTCAAATGCCCAACTCACCTGGGCAGCATAATCATCAGTCTGCATATTGTTAGAGTGATGGACAATTATGTCATGCCGGTTTTCTCTTTTCCTAACCGCAACATGTCTACTTATTTTCTGTATTTCTTATGAAAAGTTGCACCCGCACCAAGTTTGCCAACGTATCTGAGCAGAGAAATCAAATATTCATCAAGGTTAAGGGGGCCCTAGTATGTCTCAATGTGAGGATGCTCCAGGATTAATTTTCTTTCCAGTTTATGGACTCCAAAATGTTTTGCACTCTGCTCTCTCGGCTCTTCTGGGACTGTGAACAAAACGAATACAAACTCCCACATGTGCTCTATTCAAATTTAAACTATCAAATGTATTCATTTTTTTTTGTCAAATTACATCCCACCACACTTTCACGTGTATATAGTAGCACATAAATTAGATTTTCCTTTTTTCAGAGCTTGGCAGTAACGGTCAATTTCATTGCTTTATTCACTTAAGCCACATTATTGCCTTCTTTCAGGTTTTACATTCAGTTACAACGACTAATATAACAGAGAGCAGACGACGCACGGGAACATAAACCTTTCTAATGACCCCGACCAATGACTGGCCTGCAGATTTATGAGAGTCCCGTTAATGTGGATCCTTTTTCAGAGTTCAGTCACAAAGTGTTTGGTTCACGAGCTGTTGGCACTTAAATCGCAGCATCACACACACACACACACACACACACACACACACACACACGCACACACTGATGGGATCTCTGTTACTAGGGCAGCATCTGCACCGATCTAGATTAGATTAAAAGACAGATTGGCTCCCTTTTATATTCTAAACATAAATTTCATGTTTGGAGCTGAGGAGCGTCACAGGAGAGACGAGCAGTGGGAACTACAACATCACTGGGAAAAAATATCCGTGGCACACACACACACACACACACACACACACACACACTCACCCAACCACCCAACTCAAACCCCTTCAGGGACAAGTCGTATGCAATAGACAGAAAGCAATGAAGTCACATTTTTCCCCCATTAGAGATACACAAGCCCGGGAAGTTAAAACAGGAATCTCACATGAAACACCCCCCCCCCAAAAAAAGTGCATCAATGATTAATATAAATAGTGTTTGGTCATTGGCTTGAGAACAACAACAATTGGGGATGTTTGTTTATGTCTTAAAAGATTCAGACTTCAAGACAGGGGGAAGTTTTTTGCTCTAAAACATTTTTTCTTTAAGCATAACCCCATAATATTTTATGGTTGTTTTGCGGTGCAGTAAAAAACACACTTATTCCTTCCCTTAAGGAAGAAAGCTGGGGTCGCTATTAATGAGTCGACCTGTTTTGTCATAAACTGAAAATCCGAAAACCTCAACCTGACTGGCTCAGATGAATTCATTTTGAAAGGGTTATTTACGCAAATAATAAGCCTCATTTTTCCACAGTGAGTGTTTTTTTTCCTTTTCCAGTTGAGTTGCAACTAGTGTCACTAACAAATGCTGCTTCTTCAAGTATTTTCAAAGATAAAAGTATTTCTCAATTTTTTTTTTAATTGATCAGATTTGCCTCCTGAAATTTGGATCCGTCCCTTAAAAAAAAGAAAGAAAAGTAATTTGATTCCTTTTGACGTAAATGACACAAACAGATCCGCGAGGGCTGAATTCAAGGATCAAACGCAATATCTGCAGCTTCTAAACTGACACGAAGACAAAAAAAACAGAGACTGCAGTTGTCGCATAATCATCGCCTGAGCCCTGCAGGCTGAGATGTTTAATTACAAACCCGGCGCATTTCCCCTCCACAGTTTTCACACCACTTGAATTCCTAATTTCTCATAACCCAAAAAGTTTTTCCCGTAGCAGTTCGTCTGCCTCTTAACGTCGGTTGATCACAGCTGTGTTGCACTGCGGTGTCCGCGGCTGCGGCGCTGCCCCCTTAAAGAACCCCTCCAGTCACGTTTTAAAGTATATAAAAATAATCTGCTATGACTGACATACATTTTGTTTAACATTTTTGACCCCCCAAAAAAGTTGGAAAACCATTGAAACCATCCACTCTCTCTCCCTCATTGAGGAATTCAGAGACTCTGAATATTCATGATATGCAATATAACACAGGCCCCGCCCACCACAGCTTCTAGCGCTCGGTTGACCGGTCGAAGAATGTGCGCAGCAAGATGGCTAGAGGCAACATCCGCGAGATTCAGCCATAAGACGTTCGCGAACTGCTAATGCTAACGCTAACTGTCCGCGGACGCACCTGTCGTCCTCTCGTGGATGCTAACTGCTAATGCTAACTGTCTGCTGACACCTGCTGTCCTCTTGTTGATGCTAAGTGCTAACGCTAACTCTAACTGTCTGCTGACACACCTGTCTTCCTCTGGTGGATGCTAACTGCTAACGCTAACTGTCTGCTGACACCTGCCGTCGTCTCGTGGTTGCTAACGCTAACGCTAACTGTCTGCTGACACACCTGTCATCCTTTCATGGTGCCTCTGCCTCTGCTGCACTGGAATTTTCTGGGTTCTTTGCCTAACATTGGCATATTCGACAGCGATTGTTTTTTTTGTATTTGGGACGTACCAAATCTAGCTTTGCCCAGGATTGGTTGGGCAAAGCCTCTATAGTGACAAAATCTGCTCAGGTACAAGTCCCTATAGTCAATGTCAGACATTTTAGGGGGACTTTAACTTCTCTGCTTGGTGGATTAATCTGCCGGCATGGTCGTGTCTCCTGCCTTCCCCTCTTTTCAGCTCCGACTGTCGTCAGCACTGTCGTCGTTTCCACAGGCTATGTATTGCGACGATCCCCACGAGCGAGCCGTTAGAAAACAGATGTTTTCGTGACCCCGCGGGAAGTGGAGCGAGTGGGTTGAAAGTGCTGGCGCCCTAATAGCCCGTATTCCCTCGCCATGCGTGTGAAGCAGTTATGGTGCACAAACACTTTGACGGGTCCGTCTTCTTAACCGTCGTCTTCGGGCTTCGATTTGTGACTTGCCTCATCGGAAAGTCTGTGTCTTTAGTCGTGACTCGTAAAACCGAATCTACTTCAAGCAAAAAAAGACGACGGGAGCTGTTAAGAGGATGTCGATGCTCCTCTTTTAATGGATGAACCTCTCCGACGGGGATTCAGTCCCGCCACCTCGTTGTTCAGACACCCTTTAGGCATTCAGGCTGTTAAGAGCTCCGTGAAAACACGAGAAACACTTAGTCTTTGTGAGGGGGAAGTTGTTTACAAAGCACCTGGCGCCTTTTAAGGGATGAATGCAAGGTTTTTTGAAAAGCTTTTCCGAGGGGGATTAGGACCAAGGAGATAAGGGCACCGCTCTCTGATCTTTCTCCGTTTAAATGCTTAAAAGGGCATCTTCAGCTCAATGTGTGTAATTCATTATAGCCTCCCTTTGTCTTTCGGCTGTCGCCTCGTGGCAGTGACCGGCCCCGGGACGGACGGCCGCCGCAACGCAGCCCGAGAGTTTACAGTCAGGTCCAAAATCTCCGGGCTGGCGTATCCCTCCCGCTGAGAGCTGAGGTCTGCCGCGAGGGCCCGGCACCCGCACACACTCGAGGAGAGAGCGCCAAAGAGTTTACCGAGGTTCGCATGGGGAGATGCCCGCGGGGGAAATTACCCCTCCAGCTCCTCCACTCTTGCTTTTGTACAAACTGCCTGTCTTCCCTTTCCCCCTGCGCTGGCCTGCACCGTGTAGAGGCGTGGCCCACGCGCCCCTCGGGGGACACATTCGCCGTCTATAAAGTCTATCGCAGTGGAAATTGTGTGTAATTTCAGGGGCTGTTAACGGCGGGGAGAGTGTGCAGGCGTGCATGTAGCGCTACACCGCTATCATCACACTGGAGCAGGGAGGGCACCCGGGGCGGGATCTCATATTTGTTGCTCATTTGCCAGTGTTTGCCCGCGGAACATGACACGCATCACCTGACGCAGGCGAAACAAGGGACAGGGCGGAGCGGGTAAAGGCCGATGGGAGGTGGATGGTGTAAGAGGGGACATTTAGAGAAGGATGCAACAGCACTGTGTGAGAGACAAGCGATTGGAATAAGAAAGAGCAGGAGAGAGAAGTGAAACGGGATAGTGGGGAGGGAATCCGAGGAGAGAGAGCGAAGCCTGAATCAATATTTATACAGAGAGGCGAGACAATTCTGAAGCCGTAATTAAATTGGTGTCATATTTCATTCCATTACTGGGCCGGGCGTGCATGCAAATGATCTAAAAAAAAGGGCCTGGTTTTCGAGTGGATTTCATTTCTCCCATGACAGTGACTGGAATCGAGCCGGGCAGAGAAGAAAAAATACTACTTCAGAATTCATGAGCACATTGTCAGGAACTTGGGGACCGTTCGGCCCCGCCGATCCGGGGGAGGTGGGGGTTACGATACGAAATCCCTCTCTCGGAGAGACAGTCGGCTCCACTGTTAAACTGGCCCCCGCGCTCAAAACGGGGAGGAGGAATCGGTGGTGTTTCGAATAACGATGGGCGAAATGAGTCGGCGCCGACGCTGATTGGAAACGCGGTCTGATTCCCAACATCGCCGAATCCAGGAGAATGAAATTAAACATCGCAAAAGTATCTCTTACAGCGTAAAGCCGCCTGTGCCGACGTGTTGTGGTCAGGCCCGGACTCGGAGCGTTCAGTAGACGCTGTCATTTTCACAAGTCCATAGCCTGCGATGTGAATGACTGCCGTATCGCTCGAGTTAGGCTAACAAAGAAAGATGGCATGGCCGCCTCCGGAGGGAGACATGCCCTCCTGTTTGCTGCTAGTATTAGTTTCAGGTGCTGCCTCCCTATTACAGCGCTCAGCACTTCTGACAAATAGAATTTTGGGGGGGCAGAACAACACAACGCGTCTGTGCTCCGTACGGCCAATTAAAAGTTTTTCCCCCATCCCATCTCTTCGCACCCTCAGTATCGGCTGCTTCTTTCTTTCAGTTTCACCCCCACCGTGCAGGGAAAAAGAAAGGATCAAAAGGACAGAGGAGTGCGTTCCAAAGCGCAGCATCAGTGCCCTGCCACACCTCACTGTTACCTGACCTAGTTGGTCTCCTGCGAGGGGGGACGACCCCCGACCCCGGGAGGGAGAGCGCACCACATAGCGAGGAGGGATGGAAAAGCCTCCGGAGCGGTGCCATTGTTTCTGCCACCGGGGTCTGAAGTGCTGCCAGCGGGGAAACGCGACATTAACGTCCGCAGCGGTGGAAAGAGCAGCAGCTGCTTGTGTTGTGTGTTCCTGTGCCAGTGCCCATTGGGAAAAGGAAAAAATTATTATATATATAAGGTTGTCAGATATGACGTGTGTTTTTGAAAGTTCCTGGAATTTCATGTGTTTGTTGTTATGTGTTTTTTCACTACTGGTACTGAAGGGGGGGGGGGAGTGAAGGGGTCAATACTGTAGATAGAGAAGTGTAAATGTTAAGGATTCCAAAATAGACATACATAAATACAAAAAATCACAGTCATCCATCCAATAATTGTTCTCATCATAAATAAGGAACCACCAAACAAACGAACAGAGCCCCCCCTCAATACCCCCGCCCCCCCCGCCCCAAAAAAGAAGATTCAAAAACAGACTTGTGAAATTGCAGAACGTATCAAGTAAAAGTGGTCATTATACAGAACTGTGCTTCTATATCATATTATGTTTTATATTATTACATAATTAGTTATTTTCACTGTAGAAGAATTTAAAATGTAAGATGCATTTTCATGATGTACATGGCCAAGCTACAGCCAATATTTGCTAATTCACACATTTCATCTTGATCTATTAAAATCATAGTATTTTATCACCTTTGTATATAAAATATTCATATATTATTTGAATAGTTTTTGTGTTTAAAATGGAACTGCAGTTAAAAAACTTATATAAGTTAAAAGTACAATATTCCCCTTGTATTGGACTAAGATGTAGTACAGGTCAAACTGCGACGTAACGCGTAGTACATCTTCAAATGTATTTGTCAAGGTGGCTCCTTCAGCCCTACTACAGTTTCTATATGTCGTAGTAACAGAGAATTATATTGTTCGAAAAGAAACGAGTGTAATCTGCAAATTATACACTTGAAAAGAAGTGCAGTGTGATGGGAATTTAGGGTGAGAAGAAACACGGTACAGTGAGGGTCAACTGGTGCTCGTTACCATCCTGTTACCAATCACTCTGCTGGCGTTGACACGCGGATGAAACTTCATGCATGGCTTTTTTTTTCCCGCTTTTTGAGGAGAGGAGCAGCCAGCCGGAAAAAAAAAATATACCACACAATCCACCCGTTGTGGCGGGGAACACATGGGAGCCCACGCAGCTGCCAGACACGGGGGGCTGGAACGCTCGCCACCGGGCCCCTCGGTGAGCCGGCCGCCGCTTGCAGGGTCACGGCTGCGACTGAGCAAAGAAGCCCCAAAAAAAAGCAAAAGGTTGAATGTGCTCACTGCAGCGCCGCTGAGTGCAACATAAAAAGTCCCCAGTTCGACCTTTAATCACATCCAACCCGCCCACAAATAGATATTCCATCATGAACTTTTTCTTTTTCTGCACGTGCCTCGATCTTTTTCAGGGTCGCGGAGGGCTGACAATCACTCATCACCTTCCTCGTCATCATCATCATCATCATCATAATCATGCAAGTGCTTGTTGCTTACGAGGCCTTGAACGTGGCAGGAAAAGGACAGGAACTCCCAAACCCCCTTCTCTTTTCTAGCTTTGGGTCGCCAGGACGACAAAAAAAAAAAATCCCGTATTAGCATTATTATGCACATTTCTGCAAAGTAACTCTAGATGGCACTGGAGACCCAGTGGACCACCTCCAATATGTGTGTGTAACGTGTGTGTGTGTGTGTGTGTGTGTGTAGCGTGTGTGCATGTGAATGTGTGTGCGCGCATGCAAGCACGTCTGCGTCAACATCTGTGTGTTTGTGTGTGTGTGTGTGTGTGTGTGTGTGTGTGTGCCTCCCACATTCAATTATTCATCATTTCCAGTGCAAAAATGGGCTGGCTTTTCTATGTCTTTTCTCTTCTCTCCCCCCCCCTTCCCAGTTTTGTTTATTATTTATTATGCTGAGGCCTCAGAATATTTGGGTAGAATAGGAAAGTCGGGTTGCAATAATGTCACTGCGTGGGTGTCGTAATTATGTTCTGATACAAACACACAGGAGGAAAAAAAAGAGAAAAAAAAGGTATTGGCCGTGTGTGTTGCAGTACCTGGTGCTGCCGAGTGTCACTCTCTCACACACACACACACACACACACACACACACACACACACACACACACACACACACTGCATTATTTCACCGGTGACTGACACAGACATGATCCTGGACATCTGTCAATATATCATCCAATAGGTTCCATCACGGTAACAATTCATTTCTCTTTCTCTCTCTCTCTCTCTCCATTCATATATATATTTATTTTTATTTTTTTCTCTGAGGAAGATTTCTCATGCAAAGAATTATTCATAATGACATATTGACTTTTGGAAAGAGACTTTTCCATCTGCGAGTCACTCGGCACACCGTGGTAAACACACTTATCGATCACCGTTGGCCCCGGCCGCGGATCTTCGGGGCACACGCGGTGATTTATGATGTTTTCCAAACACGACGTGAAGAATGTTTCTTCTTCCCCGTTATGAATAGGTTCTGGAATTTTTTCTTATTTCTTCGGGGGGCAACATTCATGAACACTACATTGGAATACTTTGCTTGCGACACAAGGAGAATCAAAGTGTCTGAGCGTGGGAGCGATCCAGGAAGGATCTCACAAGGCAGGGAAGACGAGAAAAACCTTCATCCAAAGCGAGGAGGCATTTTGTTCCTTTTTCAGTCTCTTGCCGTTTGGCTGATCAATAACTCTCAGCACGCCTCCTTCACTCCATCAAATATTCAGAATGATTCAATATTTGGAACGTAGAGAAACTCGGCTCTCGTGGGCTCACGACTTGAAGTGAAACCGGAAGCCGAAGTAACGTTCACGACAAGACTAGAGATTATAACGGTAACTCTCCCGTTGTTGGGAGTTCGGAGTGCTTCTCCGCCGTCTCCGCTTCCCGAGGACATTTGCCTTTTTAAAAACCTCTAAAGCTCCGTAAGAATCTTCCTCCCGACTTTCGAACGAGTTTTTTCCACCTTAGGAGCCATCGTCGGAGCTAAGAGGCTTTTGTGTTAGCTTTTAGTCCTGCTGGGATTTAATCTGTATTTTATTTTTTTTTAAGGTGAAATTCTTGAAAGCTTACAGTGGCCGTCTTGAAATAACAACATGGTTTTCGTGAAAAAACCCTTTGGAATTACTGGGACTGAATCACAGACTGTTCCAAACGGGGCCCCTTGCCTGGATTATGCTTGGAAATCCAGCCGGCTAGTTATAGGTTTGTGTAATGTCGAAATATAAAAACACCGTACAGCACATTGAGGCTTAGAAAAAGTTTGCTGTTGATTTTTTAAAATTTTTAATTAAGTTCCTTCAATTTACGCCTCGAAGGACGGTTGCTTGGTGAATCGTTAGTCCACCACAACGGTCCAGACGTTCGAACGGACACGATTAGTACAGGTTTTTGGTAATCCTCTCACGTTCTCTTTGGCGCCACCATTAGGGTTGAAATCTGTGGTGTTGCGTGAAATATCTGAACATTTCATCAACTGCCGTGAAATTTGGGGACGGATTCCTGTTACACTTTCATCTATAGTTTCATCAGGGCACAGATGTTTGTCAAACACTTTGGTTTGTGACCAACCTCACGCAAAACCTTTTTGATATTCCTATCAGCCTCCGCTGTCATCGGCGTTTTGTGCTCATCTGTAAATCTGGTTGTCTAAAACCTTCAAAGAATATGCCAGTCATTTCCACCTCGCTCAGTGATTGAAGTGCAACACTGCAAATGCCTTCGAGAAGAAGACACTGTGTGTCCATCTTCAAAACGTATTTTCGTCTTGACCTCCACAGAGACACCACAGCTGTGGCATTGTACTGTTGTGTTCGTATGGTGAACTCCCTGATCTGGAAAGACAGACAGCGCACAGACGTGGGCCACTTCAGGCCCCACGTGTTAAAAAGCAAATATGGTCCATAAATCGCCAAATCCAAATTTGGCCAACATGCGGTGCTCTGTGCAAGATTTGGGCCAGTTCTGGTTCGTTCGGTTTGGTTGTTGTGCCGACGTGCGGCGTTGCTCTGGCTCGCTCCCTCGCTCGCTCGTGGCCCACACATGGCAAACAGGAGCGGACCGGCCCAACTGTGAGTCATCCCACGCAGGTATGTGGGCCGAAGGATAGAGCGTAGGGCCACAGCGATTCTGCTCTGGGGGGAGGGCCCCCTGTCAACCAGTAACACCTTGTGTATATTCTCAGCATTTTTCAGGAAGCACAGATGTTATCCATAGCAACAAGGTCAAACCCCGCCTCTTCCGAGGTAAAGTCGCTCCAAGCCGGGCTATAAATATCTTTCTCATGAGGCTTTAGTGCTATTTTGAAGAACTCTTATCATTAAATCCTCCTTTTTGGAATCGGTCCTCCGTGTCACTCGGAAAGTTCCCCCTTTCCATACGGACCTTCACACGCTCACTGCGTCACAGACGCAAAGCAAAAAGAAAAACAAGGTGCGCTAGCTGAGGCGATAGCCGCTCATCTTCTGAGGAGGTAAGGTGTCGAAGGTGGCTGTCCTGCCCACCCCAGGCGACCTAGAGCAGAAGCAGCACCGTCCCGCTCAGTTCGCTGGCAGGCACATGCATGACCCGGCCAGAGCCGCGGGGAAGGAGAGAGGCAGAGAAGATGGCGACCAGCCGAGGACGTGTAAGTCCTCAGTGTTTCCTCATGGTTGGAGTCGCTACATGGAGGCCGGAGATAAGATGGGAGCAGGGATTCTTTTTCCGCTTATGGGACTAAAAGCGGGAGGGCTGGAGGGAGAGTTCGAACAGGCGTCGGGAAGGAGGAAGCCCGGAGTGCTGGATTTAAGGGGGGACGCAGTGGGACGGAGAGGCAAGGTCGGGAAAAGAGGGGGAGGGAGAAGCCAGACACAGAGCATGTTTAAGCCGGCTGCTCCGTTTGAATGGCACGGAGGACTGCGTCGGAAGACGAGATCCTCACGCGTTCAGATCTTCTTGACTCGAGCGTTATGATGCATCGCTGTCAAAACCATTCACATCTTTTTTTCCGTTTGGGAAAAAGAGCAAAAGTATGATTTTATTTTTTAAATATCAGAATACATCTATAGACTGACATATATAAATATATCATGTTTGAAATGAAAGGAATTTTTTTTCTTAAATCACAGATTCCTTCATAGTCCCTTGCAATTAATTTTTATGGCAGGAATCCTTCTCGGTAAATGAATCGTCAGTTTTGACTAATGTCTCGTATACCTCTTGACTGATGGTGGATAGAATAAATAGAGGATAGAGTTGAGTAAAAGGTTGCGTTGCTGAGTCACTGTCTGCGAGCAGCCACTGGGACAAAAGACATTTCCGACGAAGAGATCAGATACAAAAGGAGTTTGTCTCGGAAGCTCCCAGCGAGGTCTACTGGGTAGGAGAGTTTACTTTGAGACATGCTCATTAAAAACACGACGCTCAAGAAAAATAATTCAAGCATGAACCAGAATCTTCTTTCTTTTCTTTTCTCCCCTGGAAATCTCAGTCTTCAAAAAAAATATCAAAAAAATTCCACTGGCGAAAATGCAAACGGTGGTGGGAACACAAAGAAGAGAACCGCTGTATCGAGGTTTATTTAAAAGAATAAGTATGTCATCTTGTTGCCCTCGGAGAGTTCAGGCCTGTATTAGTGAACGGCAGAGTCTCGTCTTCCAGGAGAGTTATCATAGTTAATGGAGCCGCTCGGGGCTGTGCATCGATGTGACAATGCAGATTAGACTTTCAGCGCTCGTGGTTTTTTGAACTTCTGCAGGAAGTTCCCCCCCCCAGAAAAAAAAACTACATTGAACTTTCCAGGGCCAAAAAGAATATAACACACACGGATTCTCCGAATGAAAAATTGAATTTCCATTTGAGAAGGCTCCTGCACAGGAGCCGGGAAGAAAGCCAAAGAAGGAGACATTGTTATCTGGGCATGCAGGGCAACGGCTCTGCTGCGAGTGCGAGCGAGGAGAAAAAAAAAAAAAAAACCCTTATAGCGACAGTATTTTTTTCCGCAAATCCCTGTGACACTCATCAGTGTGTCCCGAGACTCTGGCAGTCCGCAGCCGACATCCCTTCACTGACACGCTGACACGTGTTCCGGTGTTGACAGGATGTGTCATGCGCCCTCATCTGTCCTCCGCGGGGGTCCGGCCATCTCCGGCACGTAGCCCGCATGAGCCGCAGCGGGCTCACGCCACAGTGGTGCGTGGAAGATGTATCTTTTCGACATATATATATATATATATGTACAACTCTGTGCTTTTTTCCTCCCAGCGTGATGGATTTAACACGACCCGCGTGTCTCGGTCGGCTCGCGTGATCTTCCTTCTACAATATCTGTCCTGTGCGACAAGACTAATCCGTGCGCTTATCTGTCTTCATCCCCCTTTCGTTTGGATACTCGCAGAGTGCAATTTTTGCAGATTAGGTCATATGCTCATGAACGACGGGCAAACGCGAGCGCACTCACTTCCAGCGTTTTTCTTATTCTGTTGCGGCCGAATTTTTTCATTTAAAGCTTGTCGTCAACTCATTTTGTGTGGAGCGCTCCTCCTCCTCTTCTCGCACCACACGGAGTGGTGCGTCGCTCACAGAGGAAATCACATTACAGCCTTCAGTCATTGTTCACTTAGTGTGTCATTTATTATTTACAGCTCTGTTTTCAGGTACGGGGCTGTTGTGTGTGTTTTTAATATATATATATATATATATATATTTTTGAATGTCAGTGTGGAGGAGCACAGATTGATGGTTAGATTACACCCCGAGGCAAGATGAAGCCTCCCTCGCATGGTCCTGTCATCTGGGCCCATCCCTTCACTCCGACCTGTCTGTCCCTCCTCCATCATCCTTATTCCTTCAATTCGTGTAATGGTTGGGAAAAGGTGGCGCGTGCCGTAGGGCATTATGGAATATTATTGGTCTTAACACACCTGTGATCGAACGCATGATGATTCCCGAATAAATGCAGGGTGTCACGTGTAATTCAATCACTATTTAATTGATCACTGGCTACAATTACACACACGAATAATAATGACTATTATCAACACTGCGAGAAAAATGCAAGAGTCTCATTAAGATGTTAACATGATCCTCCGCGCTGACAGCTCCCCGTAATAATCCTGCGTGTGTGCGTGAAGTGCGTATCTTGAGGGACAGCTGCAGGAACTGGAGCGAGATTCGTCCAAAAAAAAAGGAACAAAAAATGAGTTCTGATCCTTCTGCTCTCAATTTTATAAATTTTTTTTTTTTACCCAGGAAATAATTACAGCACTGACTCTGCACAAGCACAGAAGCTTTTAATCCCTTTGTTGTTTTTTTTTCCACCAGAGGTACACTTTGTGTCTGCCTTCCTTACTTTTGTTAAAAGGCCACCGGCGTGACACTTATACCATACTTATACCATACTTATACCATACGGCCTGGATCCCCTCCATCATTCACAGCGCACACGAAAGGGTGTTTCGGTTGATCGGACTGCAATCGGAGAGCGCTCCACCCCTCGAAAGCACAGGTGTAGATTCACCCAAAGACACACAGGAGGATTGGGATCCCATCGCCCAAAGCACCTTTGAAGATGGTGCGCGAGGCGTTGTGACCACATCGACCACAAGCGTAACTGCAATTGCGTTGTCAGTTCACGTGCAACTTGTAAAATATGCAGGAGACTATTCCAAACTTGGGAGGTAGCAGCCAGCTCCTCTTGGCAGCCAGGCAAGTTCCAAGCAAAAGGAACTTCTCGAAGGCTTTGGGATCAAGATCAGACATGAAGCTATAGTCGGCTAGTGCAGGAGCAGACGGTGGGCTAGCTGCCTCGGGCAAGCAGGCTGGAGGCTAGCCAAGAGGGCTTGACGCTAACGGGACCCGTGAGTCGCTGACCAGGATGCAGACTTGAGGGCAGCTGACGCGAGAACAGGACGGTGGCTACAGCCAACTTGGAACCTGGAGCGGCTAGCCTGCTGGGAGACCGGCAAGGGGATCAGGGCTTGTCAAACAAAGTCCGAGGCAACAAACGCTTGAACCACGGTTTGCTGGACAAATTCCCCCTTTGCATGCTGGCCCCCCTCTCCTCTCCATCTTCCCTGCAGACACTCGAGGGGACGAATCGAATCAGAAAGTTCCTCTGCCGGACCCACGGTGATCAGGAGGCAAAGCTGGAACCAGCAGGGGTAACAAAAGAAAGAAAAGAAGAAGCATAGAACGCAAGTCCAGAGCTCAGGCGGTTCAGTGATTTGTTTCCGTCGGTCTGCAAAAAAAAATTCAGGGTGCGGGCCCTTCCAATTCACAATTTGAATCAGGGGGAAAGTAGCTCGAGGCGAGACGGCGCCTTCGTCACGTGTGGTCCGACCTTACATTACCTGCATCCCGCTCCTTTGAAGTCCCGCTTGCAGTACAAAAAAACCCCCCTGGGGGGCCTGTCACTCCAGACCTCGGCCAAGTGGAGGGTGAGAAGGGAGATCACTGACTCTCTGACTGCTGGCGTGGACTGAACAGCCTGGTGTGGGAGTAGATCCCCCCGGTGTCGGGGCGGGGCGGGGGGGGGGGGGGGGGGTCTCTGTTTTTCTCTCTCTCTCACTCGTCTTAGCTGTGTAATGAGCATTGCTGGCTGCGAAAAACCGAGGAGAAAAAGGGAATGAGCGAGAGGGAGCGAGCCAGAGTGATTGTACGAATGTGTGTGTGTGTGTGTGTGTGTGTGTGTGTGTGTGTGTGTGTGTCCGTGAGAGAACGCTGATTGCCTGAATATAAATGGGATGTGCTCATTCACCTAAATCAAGGCCACATGCTTTGCGCTCCAGAGTAAAGTGTTTGGAGCGCAACGGAGCGTCGTACTGTATCTGCCACGCAGCTCATGAAATAAAGCCGGTCACTGTCACTGCCCTACATGAAATATTCTGAAGTAACCTTCAGAAGGTCTGTCGTCATAAATTGACTTCATGACTGACCTGATTCAGAATTTATTGGGGGGGATATTTTTCGTTTTGTGCCGTATGTTCTTTTAATGAATTATTATTTATCTTGTAAATGTTACGTTACATTAGAGTGGTTTTCTCAGTGTCTCAGTCAATACGTGTCAAAGGATAAATCTGGTCATGTATTATATTTTAATAACTGACAACAAATCGAAATGAAAAGAGCGACATCAATTTTCTCCCACTGAAAAGTATATCGACTGCGAGGTCAATACGGATCATTCCTCTCCGCAACAGACCTCCGTCTGTGTCCAAACACGACTAGAAACGCATCATCACGATGAATGACCTGTCGCTTCATTATGACGAACAGGGTCCCTGCAGTTTTCCTACACTGGGTCAATCTCACGGATTCGTATGTGTGTATTATTAATGTATATTAATCCCCAGCTGACGAATATAGTCCCCCGACATCTCTTGGGAAAGGGACATTGGCTAAAAGTTTCCAGCTGTTTTAAGGAAATTACTTTTCCAAAAAGGAAACTATTACATTTGCGGCTCTTCCGGCAGCAGCGCAGTCATTGGACTTTGGGGCACGGACGTGCAGAAAAAGGAGAATGAATTGAGAGACGGCTAACCCATTATCGGTCGTGAGACAGTATGAAAACACATAATGATGCCCGCCGTACCCTTCAACGCATTTTTTTTCTTTCAGTAGTCATTGCCAAGTACCTGCTGACCCCAATCGACCCTTTTATCGGATCGGGTTAAACATTTCACTTTACATTCTAACACAATTACAAGGCGTCTACTGAGAAAAACGCTTGAACGCTTCGCGTCTGGAAAGTTGCCAGCAATTATCAGCGATGCGAGATGGACCAGGACACGTCTCTCTCTCTCTCTCTCTCGGGACTAAATCATTTGTCTCAAGAGTTTGCGTTGACGCAATCGGCGAAGAAGCGTTGCCGACAGCGCAACTGTATCAAAGTGAATCAGCTTCTGTATGAACAGCAAGGTGACGTTGAAAAATACATTCCAACATGCTGTTGTCCGCGAACAACACTCGAGACGGGCACGAAGCGGCGGCGACATGATGAACGATAAGAAGATCCCTGATCCCTGCGACGCGGCCATTTTTCTTCGCATAGAAATTGCTGGGTTTTTTTCCTTCCCCCCATCACGTCTCTCCTCCAAAGTTATCTATCGAAATAAATCACGCCGCAGATATTACAAGCCGCACGGCGGTTTTCCGCACACCTCGGCACATTTCAGCTTCTTTTTTCTGGCATGGCTAAATATTGGACTCTGCATACGTAATATAGACACGCAGAGGGGAGAAATATGGATCAGTCACATTTGTCTGTGTTCACTGTTTTGCTGCTTTTCAGCAGACGGATCGTCTGCCCGTGGAACTGAACAGTTATAATCTACATGTTTTACGAGCGTTGGCAGCAAACTGGAGTTATACTCTCCAAACGAGCGGCCAAGATCCATGTCGTGACAGCTATGAGCAACACAACAGCATTTAGTTATATAACATCTTGTCATGTGTGCGATGACGTACATGAGGGAACATGTTGCGTGGCTACAATCGGAAGGAATGCATTAAACATTGAATTGTGTGTCCATGTACCAAGCATGTGCTCATCCACAGATTTTATTAATTCATGGACTTACTTGATCGGTTTATCCATTAGTGATACTCAAATACTGCACGACTGTGCAGTGTGTGCTCAGCATCTCTTTAAAGCGACAGATGGAAACATGATCAACAAATAGACACTTATCACTTGTAGAAATCAAACGCAGAGGTAGACTGGTGCCCCTTTCGGCCTTTGGTAAAAATTGTATAAACGCGTTGCACTACGAAAACTTTTCGTGAACTACATAACTCTGTCCACTTTGTGTTTGCCTTACTGTACCCCGAATGATGTTTGAGGTTGTTGCCTTTGTCACCGCTTTCCTCCGAGGAACACCTGACCAACTACGATGGCACAACAGTGGATCCCCCCCCCCCCCCCCCCCCCCTCCCCCACCGGGGCGGCACTAGTGGACATTTTAAAAACCCTGCACATGAGCTGTCGTCCAATTGGCTGCCTGCGTCGGAGGCTACGTTTGCAGACCCATAGCGTCACAGCGACGCGACTCGGAGGCTCCATCGCGCGGTGCCGACAAATGCGTCCTTCCCAATTTTTAACGGAGTGACTTTAATTCATAATTACCTCCAAATTAAAAGCAGACGACTAAAGCTGGTAACTATAAAGGGCAAAGTCAGCACACGAGCCAATGAGGTTACCGCCGCGTCCCGCAGGTCACGATGACATTGGACAAATCTTCATCCGGTCAATTTCAGCCGGCGAAGTCGAAGCACAAGTTTCACTCTTGGGTCAACAGAGTTGATGGAAAATCGTGTTATTCATCACAGCTCATTTGGCCCGAGCGCACAGAGGAGGACGTTCGCCGCGTCTCTCCGCGAGGAGCTCTCTTCAATCACGACCAGAATTGCTCAGTGGGCAGAAGCGTCCGCATTGTCGCTGCCGCGTGCGACGTACTCGAGCTTGACGAGCTTTTTTCCCGGGCCCTTGATTTTTTTTTTTCTTTTTTTCAATTTGCATAAAGTGCCTTGTATTGTTCGTGGGGAAATCATTCCACGAAGAGGCTTTCTAACAAATTTTGCACTCCCCAGAAAATCAAAGCTGCTGTGTGATTTCTGAAATTGGTTTTAGCTCAGTCTCAGAAATGGCCTTTTATTTGCTCCTTAATTGAAAAAAACATTTTCTCTTCAATGAGTTTTTTTGTCTTTCAAAAACAAGATTTATAATTATCACATCACTGTTGTATAACAAAGCCTCAATACTTAAAGGCCCAGTGTTCAACGCGTCGCAGCAAACATGGCGACTCACGCGGAGGTCGGGTCCATCTCATGTGACTATATTCAGCTCATTGAGAGTTGACGAAGAAACACCGGTCCTTTGTTGCGGGTGATTATACGCACACGAACACATAGTTATGGACAGTATATTAAACTTTTGTGAATAAGTTCTTCTAAATATTACACACTGTAGCTTTGAGTTCAATGCAAACGCAGCTATACACTTTCACCACGAGGAAAAGCTAAATATTTGCAGTTGTGCATTATAAATCTTGACTTGTTTTCCAGCAGGTCTCCATCACTCAGAGATGTTAATCTGGTCTTAATCTAAGAGATCTGCCACACTGAGCACCGGACAGTTACGCATGACGACACAAAGACCAAGTGTTGTCGTGCGTTTGTCTTAAAGGTGACACTCGGCGTCGGCACTCCGTCCTTCGTCGCTCTCTGCTACCTGTGACATTATGAAAAGGATGGGGGGGGGGGGGGGGAGTGCTGACCTATGCTGTAGGCCGGCTGCTTGTAAATAGATACACTGCTGTTGTCCTTCAGAAGAGAGACTTCACCGTCGTCGGCGGGTAATTTATCCAGTGTCGCTCACACACAGTCGGGGCACGGCGCCTTTATCTCCACCTTGTCTTGCCAAATGAATTCCAAATGGCACTCGGCCCAGTTATTTGTCGGCGAATTTGTTATCGTCGACAACCACCCCCCCCCCCCCCTTTAAACAAATATAAATCTCTGGAAAACAATCGGCCGAGCAAGACGCGGCGTAACCTTTTGAAATATCACAGCGAGGCCATCGGTTGCTGTAGCAGATCAACTCCCCCCCCGCAACACATGAAACATGGACGTAATGGCTGCATGTGCCGTGTTAGGAAATAGTCAGCCGTCTCTTTTTCTAATGCCAGTAACTCAAAATACGACAGGATAAGTGTGCCAGTGTCATTAGAGCGAGGGAGCGGCGCGGAGGTCCAATGACGAGTAGGCCTACGCGGCGGCTGTAAGTAATAAAAGGGATACGTTTCATAAGCGACATGGACGGGCGACATGTGATGGCAGAACATTTAATATTCCCGACGAAAAGACACATTTCATTTTCGAGAGCCTGAGAAAAAAAAAAGAAGGTGAAAAAGGAAACCGGCTCGAGACTAAACGGACCATTTTATCGTCATCATCATTACTGTTATTATTATTTAGCACCGCCATCATTTCTGCTGTTATTGGTAATGACACTATTACACCTTTTAAGCTTATCTGTCATTATAACAAGCAAGTCCGTGTCGGTGCCTGAACACTGGAGCTGTTCCCGGTGCACTCCCCCACCTTCTCCTCTCCGTGTCTCAACCCAAACAGTAATTCAGACGACTTCCCGCCCGGAGTCTGGTTCTGTCAAAGGTTTCCCCCCCCCCCCTTTTCTCCGCCGCCGTCAAGTGCTCGCTCGCGGTTTGTGAGCTCTTCCTCGATACTGTGAGGTCTTGAACCGTACTCTGTAAAGCGCCCTGCTGTTTGTTGTAATTTGGCTCCGTATGAATGAAAATTGAAATTTGAACTGAAATGGAATTGAAGTTCACGCACACACACACTGACAGACTAGTCCGGAGTGAGTGTAGATTTTGCCATGGAACGTTGTAACGATCTGTTGACGTCTTTAAGACGGAGCGTTTCATCTCCAGCGAGGCGGACGTTTGTGCTTTCACACACTCTTTACCCCCAATAATCAATTTCACAAATATCCCACCCGAAAAGCTGCCCAGCGCAACCAAGCCCCGCCCCCTTTTTTTTGACTCTATCAATTGCTAATGCATCTGTTTCACCTTGTTATGATCACTTTTTCTTCACATTGTATTTTCTTTCCTTATTCGATTGTCCCTTTCTTCTGTCCCTTTTTTTTTTTATAAAACTGACTATATATGAATATATGCTCTTTATTTTCTCTTCATGTTGTTTATTGTTGAGCAATTATAGGGAACACAACACGCATTTCCTCTGCATGTCCTTTTTCTATTTCACTTAATCTCAAATCCCTTTGCCGCAGATTCATTTTATTTTTTTATTTCACACTAAAGGAAAGGGGAATAACCACTGAAAGGACAGGACGACTCAAAGCCATCGAGTTCAAAATGTGCCCACCAGTTCTTGCTGGGAATCGGGTTGCAGTATTTCTTTTTCTTTTCCCTTTCAACAGTTCAGACAGCGGACTGATCTCTGCGGGCTCGCGCCGAGTCAAAGTATTAGTCTCAGTTGAAAAGCAGCACGTCAAGCCTCTAAGAAACTGTAAAATCACGGAGGATAAAAGTTGTGTTTTTTATTACATCTATTAGTGCCACTTTGAGCAGCCACTTCACGATATGCATGGAGATTCTTCCGATTTTTTTTTTGCCTGATGGATCAGCACAGGCCCCAAAACTATCCCAAATATATACTGGTACATTGCAAACACCGGGGAGATGAGGCTGCTCGAGCCATTTAGAGGAAAACTTTGAGGGTTGAGAGGAGATGAGCGCTTGAGCGCGTCGGGCACCTGAAGAGCACTTTAGAAACTCAATACGTTCTTATTATTATTATCATTATTATTAGATGGAACCAAATCCTGTGTCGGATGGGGTGGGGGGCCCTCAGCCGGAGGGCACGTCAGTCGCAGGCACGACCCAGATGGCCCAGAGGTGCACGGAGAGCAGAGGCCCTGCGACGGGAAATCCGCAAGAAAACAGTCTGAAGGTCAGGTGCCGTGACCTTCGTTGTTTGCGTGGCGTGCGAACTCTGTTGAGCCGCGGGGCTGGAGGGCGCCGTTCTTTCCTGCTGGTTGCATCACGCAAAAAAACAAAAGCCTGGCGATGGCAGCGCGCGATCAAACGCGACGGCATCAATGGCGCGCGCGCCCGCAGCAAAGGGCCGCCTCGACATGTGTCGAGCGCAGGAGCCGCAGCATCTCATAGAAGCGTCAATTCTTCCTCGTTCCCCCTCCCGTCCTCTCATCGTTATCAAAGAATCATGATTCTGCCTATTTGAATATGCATGAGAGACTGAAAATGGCTCAGACTGATTGATGGGACCACACTGCAAGAGATACAATTAGGCGTAATTAAATCTTCCAAAAGCCTACGCTGTTTGCCAATCGCTCGCTGGGAGATTCTATTTACCGAGGGGCTTTGGTAATGTTGCACAAAAGTCCAAATCAAACAAAAAGAAAAGGCGTAATCCCCCCTTCATTCTATCGTGAGCCATTCGTCTCTGGATTCAGTCTGCAGGCTCGAAAAAAAGATTTTTATTTACAGCAAAACCAAATGGCAAGGAACAAATTGACAAGCAGAGCCGCGGCGATAAAAAATTCAGCGACTCCTTGATAGGCATTTATCAGTCGTTGTCTTATTATTTTTAAGAGATGTTCCCGGTCTCCTCGGTTGAGCTCTATCCCTTATTGGCGTTATTGTTGACTTTCATAAAGTTTGGGGATAGATTCAGCTGATGAGAGACACACTTTGACCTTGTCTAATGTGCAAGGGAGAAAAAAAAACGGAGCTGACTCCCAGCATTTTTTTTTTTTTTTTTTCCCGCAAGCGGGCTATTTGGACATTCATGTATGCATCTCCCGCGGAGATAAGATGCTGAGATGCGGAATTTTTGTGAATGACTTCACGCCGTGAACAGACAGGGCCCTGCCGGTGCACATTCTAATCCGAAAAAGCAACTCGAAAAAAAGAGGCAGAAAGAAAATAGCCCCAATGAGACAAAGGCTTATTTCTTCTTCTCCCAACAACTCCCTGCACTTGAAGCACAACAGGCAGCGAAGCCCAACACCCACAGGATGAACTGTGAGGTTCGAAGCTGTTGGAGGTCTCCTTGGAAGGTTTCCTCTGAGGGTTTGACTTTGGGTCTCAGTAAATCAAGGTTTACGCCTCAGCTATGGCGCTGTGAGGCAGAGTTCCCCATTCGGGATTCGCCATATCCCACATATGGGTTGTTACCGAAGATAAATACAGTATTAAATTGATATATCTTTTTCAATTTGCTTGATTGGCTCTTGAAATGATGATTCTGACACCGAGACGGTGACATTTGTCCCTGAAGCCGTTGAGGCTTTCAGCCAATGGCCACCCACTGGTTTGCGAACGGTTGACTGCGGGGGCGGGTCAAACTGAGAGCTCGTCCTAAAGACTTGAAAAAAGAGACATTTTCTCATTGGCCAACTTCTTTTTCGCGACCAGTGGAGTCACCGTCTGCTGGTGAGTCCCGAGAACACAGGCTTCAGCCACTCCCCCATTGGCTCCGTGGTAACTACGTCCATTTCTGATACACAGTCTATGGTGCAGACTCATTCTCTGAAGGATTTGTCGGAATCTCTATGCTCCAAATCTCTTCTGTCAGCCGAGGTCAGGGAATATGTGTGACTACATCCGAATGGGTTTTTAACCTCTGGTTACCATTCGTTTCCAAACGAGGCCCTCCAAGCTGGCTTCTCTTCTGGCACTCACAGGAAAAATGCCACCACCAATCAGGAGCACACGCACCCGAGTGGATGGGCACAACTAAGCGAAGTCCATCCGGACTTATTTGTTTTCTTCCGGCAAGAACGCAAAACTTGCACTGAGCAGGAGGACATTCACCTCGCAGAGCTTAAAAAACGTGTTTACCCGCATCAGGCCCACAGCTGAGCCTGAGCGGTGCTCCGGCTCCTTTGCTGGGCCGGACCCCTTTTTGGTTGATGGCCATTTTTGCGAGAGGCGCTTAAAGCGCGGGGCCCGACGCAAAAAATTAAAGTTAGGGTCCGCCGTCGATTGCATTTCGACTCCCAACGAGGACGCAGGCTTCTGAATAGCCGGGGCGTTTTCATCGAGTCCATTTTGGACACAGAATGGAAATGGAGGAGCGGGTCTTGAGCAAGTCCACAGAAATTGAGTGGAAAAGAGCTGAAGGTTTAAGAATCGTGCCCCCTGGTCCCCTCTGACGGAACACCTTTCTGCAATGTCTAGTAATTAAGAAACGCTGATTGGTGTTTTAATGACTTCATCCCACTGTCCAATATATTGGCAGTGAGCGAGGGAAGGGTGTGTGTGTGTGTGTGTGTGTGTGTGTGTGTGAGGGGGGGGGGGTTCTGACTTTAAAACACCCATTGTGATTGGCTCTCTGGGGAGTCGAGGTGTCATTCTCAAGCCATTATCAGACCAGTTCCTTGTCATTCCCTGCCTCCGCACCTGTCAATTCTCTATTCACACACACAGGTCCACAGATTCACGATGAGGCCACGATTCTTTCTTTTTAAACAATCTTTCCAGATGTCCTCAATCGCTATGTCTGTCTTTGTTAGAATAATCTGAAATGAACACAGAAATTGAATTCGGTTTTTAGACAAACAGTAACATTTAATACATACATATATTCTTGCTGCAAGGGGACAAGTCAATACAGCAGCACAGTGTCTGAGTACTGAGGTTGTCCGACGAATACAGGAGATGCAAGGATATTTAAGCATGATGGGCGGTTCCTCTTTACAATGTACATCTGTGTATTACTTGTTTACAGACAAAGTCACATTGCAGGCTCATGCATTTCCTGAGTCACATTGCAGGCTCATGCATGTAGACAACAAGACATACAAAGATCATGTCTGTATACTAGATACAAGTACAGACTGTTCTCTTTAAGATCAGCATGTTCTTTTTAGCTAGGTATAATACATATTTTTCTGACAGTCTTCTCTTATGTGAGAGAACCTGCGTAAAAAACTAGGAGATGTGACGCTCCAACTAGGACACCTCTCGGTGCTGAGACAGTGCAACTTCCAGATGCAACACCACCGCGCCTGATAATTGCTGTCAGACTGGCAGCGTCACTTTTGTAAGAAAACTGATAGTGTTACAGTAAGCTCGAAAACTGCGAGGCAAACCCAGTTCAGCACTTTGCTTTGGTCGTTGTTAGTTTTGAACAGCTGGGAGATTCATAGCAATCTCAACTATTTCTTCAGTGATTTACGATAGCTTCGTCTGGATAATAACGCTCGCTCTTTGTTCCACACAATGTTCTCCAATAATCCATAAACCGATATATGTTGCTAGGGAGAAATCGGCCATGTGCAAAAGAATAAACGTTTCCTGCAGCAGCAACATGAGGATCTCTGTTGGCTTATGTGCCAGCACGTATAAATGAAGGATAGAGACTGAGAATAGAACCCCCCCCCATTTAACTAGAAATGACAAAATGAAGAAAATCTGATCCCTTGTGCTTTTTAAGTTCAAACGTTACCTGTTAGAAATAATAAAAGATAAAAGACACAGTTGAATAAACACTCATTTCTGTTTCACACACAGAGATCATTACTCGCACTGACATTTCATTGTAATGGAATATAAATATATATATATATATATATATATATATATATATATATATGCTGGAATTAAGTGGCACTGCCCTTTAACACTATCGGTTCTTTGACTCATCAGCGCACACGGGGGCCCTAATTAATTTGCTGCAAACAAGATGTCACACGCGTTACAACGTTGCACAAGAATAAAATGTGTTGACAAGAGGACTATTTCAGATGAATCGCTCTGAATAGTCCGGATACGCATGAGAAATTGTGCCCTCGTCTTCGTGCACTGCTGTTTTCATTACTGCGGTATTGACAACCTTTGGTGACCAGATCTGTAGAGTTGTGTATTCGAACACTTTGTGATGATAGATGTATGTAGAACCATGACCACTGGCTGTATTGCAAGAAAGATAATTGTGAGGTGGCGTTAAGCTGAACCTGTTACTGTTGTAAATGTTGTTATTTTACACTCATCATACGACGAATCAAGTAAAACGAATAAGATGAAGTACTGAGTGGCGCCTTTATGAAGCTTTAAAGAGGCAACACACAACTATCACGCCCCCTGGTGGTTCCAGGTGGTATTATTGTTTGGTGACAGTCGTAAAGACGCTGCACTAGCAAGATCCCGGTTGGGACACGAGTACTTTTCCTCAGAGCTCCTGAAGAAGTTGTCAAACACCACTTAACGGACTTAACGGAGAAGAAAAACTGAAGTAAACTGAAATGTGTGAATGAAAGAAAACTCCATGAGAATAGATAACCTTGAGTAAATCTTCCAGTAGTATTAATAAGAAGGCTGGTTGTGTTGCCGACTGGTCAAGTAGAGAGAAGAACAAAACTGCTTGTCGTTTCTTGAAGTCCCGGAGCGAAATGCTCGTCCTATAGGTTCACTCTTGATTTATCGATTTATCTATCACTCGCCTTCTTCTCCTGCTTTTGTTCGCTTTGTCGACGGGATTCTCTTTCTGTTGCGGGCTTTAAATTAGTTTTTGTCAATTCGGCTGTTTTCGGCTGTCAGTCGTTTTCCATCACGACGGTCGCCGGGAGGACACTGTCCTATTCCTTGCGTCGATCACGCAACGGGCGACAAAGTTCCATTGTGCCATAAATAGAGTTCTCATTTTTTTCCATGAAAAAAAATATTATATAGGAGACCAATATAAGCGCGGATGGTTGTCTATCGCCGTTACACTGTGCAACCAGTTTTAACAACAGAAGGACACGTTAAAACCCCAAAATACCATTTTCCGCCTTGAATAACTACGTCTTTGCTGTCCAACAGCTTGTGAGCTCAAACCACCGCAGTTCCGTCGGAAAAACCGGGAGGAGATTTACTCCTGGCTGCAAAAAACAATCCAGAGACGGGTTGTGTTCCTCTCTCCGCTCGGTACATTACATTAGTCCTGCTGATGGAATAAGTAGGGCGCCCTGGTTGACGAGACACCGGCCGCATCGGGCACAATCTACGGGAATTATCCGCCACTGTTTTACTTTCATTACGGCGCGTCCATCTCTGCTGTTTGCCGGGGGAGCGCTGCGTGCCGCTCGGCACTGTCGGCTTATTCAAATAAATGTGCAGCTGCGGCGGGCGAGGCTGCAGCTCCGCTGAAAGTGAACGGCCTCCTGTAGTCAGCGGCGTAACCTAATAGGGGAGCATAATGCACCGCGCCGCGTCGTCCGTCATCTCTCCTGTGGGGGTCATTATGCATCTGGATCACACTTTGGCCGCTAACAGGCGGATCTGGATTCTGTAGATTCACAGAGCTCCATCGGCCGGAACATTTGATACGGTGTTGACCACAGGTGGAAACATGTATTGAAGTGGAGCAAAAGCACACACTGACTTGAATATTTTCATGTTGACAGTGAATGAACTGCGTGTGTTAATGTCAGGCTTGTTGATGAACCCCAGGGTTTCCTCACTGCAGGTCACCATCAAATCAATTTGTCCGTGATCCGCACCACAAGTTCTTTCCCAACTGAGGTTCACGAAGGTATAAAACAACAACGAGAAATAAAAAAAATCATCCTCAAACACGGTGTTATGCTAGATCAGCCCGTACACAAGTTTGGCTTGTTCTGAACCCAAATGTGGAGTCCAAAAAAAAACAAAAAACCCCTCCGACATTCAGCGAAAGTAGCTTTTAATGAAGAATAACAGGTTTGCAGGCAGGTGAGATGACAAGAGGGAGCTGGGAACCGGGGAGGCAGCAGGTATGTGAGAAAACGCTCTGGAACACGACAAGAGCAAAAGCAGGAAGAGGTCAATTGACGACATGGCCGATGATCAGTGGAAACCGGTATGAGAGGAGATGTGGACGGGGGATGAGCGGAGAAAACATGGGCTGGGCGTAAACAACGAGGAGCAGGGGGGAGGCATCATGGGCCGAGAGGCAGTGGACTGCGACAGCTAATTTGCTCCGCGTCTTGCTGACTGTGTGAATTCGTCGGGTTATTGTTCGCCGTCGCGCCGGAATGTGTCAGTGCGGCGTTTTTTGCAGCTCGCTCCGACGCAAGAGGATCACTCGGATATTCACATCAAAGTGGACAGGAGAACACAGACGAGGACTCTGCACCATTTCTTTTGTGGCGTTTCGCTAATGTCATCGTTGGTTGTCCGAGGTTACTCGGGTTTTCAACGAAAGCGCCTCTGTCGCCTTAAAAAGAGTTCTCTCTTGGCGTCACGGTGAACCGAGACGACAGCACAAGCACGCCCGTCTGCTGGAGCTTTACTTCCCTTTAGCAAAGTTTTCACTACACTCCATTCATCTCAGCTGCACGCTTGGAGAGGCTCCTCGCAACTATATCTATTAGGACAGGTTAGTGTCACAGTCAAAGCACTTTTTCGGTCCCCCCCACATAGAGTGAGAGTCATCATTCCGTATCGCCGCTGAATCACGCAAATCCTCGACGAGCGCTCGGAGCGGCGCTTCTGATTTCGCAGCGGTGCATTCCTCCAGGCGAGCCCCTGCACTGTAATTTGCCAGGATCTTTTACAGGATTCTCCTCGGCTCTCTCGTGAAATTCTCCCGGGAGACAGGAGTCAGAAGTGAGCATGGATCTATCTGCTTATAATGTCTGCATTTCTTTTATGTTCTGCAACGCTGCCGTGACTCACTGAAAATTAAAAAAAAGAAGAAAAGGCCTGCAACGCTTGTTGTCCACCTATCTGGGTCGCACTGATGAGTTACAAATCTGCTCATTATACATCCTAAGGAAGAGGAAAGTGGAAATTAGCCATGTCCGACAGCACGGACTATATGCATTCTTGATTAAATAAGGAAAGATTTGATTAATTCACAGACCATCTTGGAAATCGGTACGTGCTCTCTTGGGGTCTCACCCCTGAAATACTGCATGGCTCAGCTTTGGCATGGTGTGACACGAGCGCCCTTACAAGGCCAGAACCCTCCCGAGACATTCATTTTTCATGCCAGCATTATGCTACCACCTAATCCTATATTAGCAAAGGAGATGACTAGTGATTCGTATTGGAAGCAATTGAAAAATCAGTGCCTTCTCTCACCTCGTTCCTCGAACTTTAATCGCCGACGCCTTGGTTTGAGTTTATTGAACAAGCATGTTTACAGCCTCTCACTCTTTGGGGCTGTTTTTTTTTTTTTTTTAACAACATGCTGTCATCTCTGACCTGGGAGCCTGACACTGGGAATGATCAGAGAGAGGCTATTGGTATATGCAGGGGTGTAGCACCAAATTCTGGGCCCTATACATAAGCAGTCTCTGTGGGCCCCCCGCCCCCCCGCAGCTATGATGCTGATGAAATTATGATACTGTGTGTGTGTGTGTTCTAATAGTAACTAGTTAGCTAACTCCTACTGTATTCAGCTGGTAAAAGTTACAGTTAGCTAGCTAGCTAGCAACAGCAGCTGTGTCGATCCCCGCTAGGTGGCTGCTAGCTAGCTGTCGTAGTAGGAGTTTGCTAATAGCTAGCTCGCCTTTCCTTTGAAAGCTGCTAGCTCACTGTTAATTAGTTTCTTTTGAACTAAATAAAGTAGCAGTTGTTTTCCCTTGGTTTGCTTTTAAAAATCTCTTTTTCTTTACCAAGTCACCGGTCAGTAGATTAGCCGACGGATTCTCGTGCTAGGAGTCGCGATGGGGCGGACTAAGCCATTTTGTGCCTTTCGTGAGGGGTGAGAGGGCCCTCATAGAGAACCTGGGCTGTTTCATGAAAAAACATAGTTCAGTGTCTCACCCGACGTATTTGGAAAATTTTTAATTCATGTTATGACACTAATTACTTAGAAAACACTAATTACAAACAAAAAACCCCTCTGCATGTCGTCCCCCACTGCTGCGCCCGTGGGTATATGCATGATTAAGAAGCTATTAAATTTTCAACACTGCATGAATCATACAGGGGTATGATGAATTTAAACTTATAGTTGTAGGGGTGGGGGGAAGCAGAGTGCGGGAGAGTAAGTGTGAAGGATCTAAGGAAGGTGAAGAAAGAGCCAGAGAAAAGCAGGGAGACGACAAAGCCAAGAACAAACACACGGGGTAGAGAGACTGCAGCACAGGCCTCTCCGGAGGGAGCCACAGAGACGGGGCCGGAAGACAAATCAGGGCCACAGAGGTGATTTTGCAGCTGCACTTCTTCTTCCTCCTCCTCCCTCCCTCCCTCCCTCTCTTCCTCTCTCCTCCAGCTACGGACATCGGTTGTGACTTAAATGAACAGAACACGGCTTGTTTGTTTGTACGGAATCGCTATCCATACGCCACACCCAGAGCCCCGGGGTGGGCCGCAACTTTATCCCCATACATATCTTGATGAATAGCAAAAAATCAGTCGGCCGCGGCCTCCTCGCGGGGCTGATCGAACAATGACATCAAGCTGTGCCGGGTAAATTGGAATCCTACTGGGCCCGCGCTGGAGACCAGCCTCGCACACTGTTCCGGGAAAGAAATAAATAACCTTACAACTCGACTGGTATCTCATTAGTCCATGTCCATCACGGATCTATTCTGGGAACAATAGTTAGGCTTAGTCCCCGGCTAAAAATACTCAGTAACACCTCAGGGAATTGTGTATGTTGTGCTTTTTTTCGGCACCATTTAAAAAAGCAGTATACGAATGTGTCGGATAATTGGAGCTCGCACCAGTTAAACTGCCCCGACGCCGCCGCGAGAGTCAAGATGGTTTCCCCCCCCCGGGGTGTCCTCACCCGCCGCAGAGGGATGACATGCTGCGGTTGTCAGGAATCAGAACAGAGGAACCGGGAGGCTGCAGAGTATATAAGCTGCAAGGTCGCTGACCATAACCGATATGATCAGTTCATTTGGGGAGACGGGGTGACTGCAGCACGGACAGGACTTTTAAATGAAAATGTCCGCTTCTTGTCGCCGGCTGACAGAAAACATTTGTGTTGAACGATTTTAGGTCGGTGTCATCTGGAATCTTTTCTTTTTTTTCGGGGGCGTCCCCGAAAGTTTGCCTCACTGCTGCTGAAATCCCGATCGCTCCCGTCCCCTCCTCCCTCTCCATGTGCTATGAGCTACATGAGCTTACAAAAAGCGGCGGCGGCGGCGGCATCCGCATCAACAACAAAGGCGAAAATCGGAGTCAAAGAACTAACTTTGCATCATTTCGAAGCCTTTGTTTTAAAAGCCGGTCTGATCGCGTGTGCTTCACTTCTTTGCTCGGCAAGAGAAGAAGAAAAAGAAAAGAGGAAAGGCGTTCGAGGCCTCAGCTCGCAGCGCAAGTTGAAAGCGTAGAGGAGGCAAGGAAGAGATGAGAAAGGGGGCGGAGCTGAGGCGAGCCTCTCACTGGTGCAGCGCGGGGAAGGGTACTGGCCCTCGGGGAGAGATGCCGGTTGCCTTGATGACATTTTTAGGGCAGTTGGGAGTTATAGATGAGTATCAGATATTCCATTACACCCCTGAAAGAAAAAAAAGAATGATGACACCCCCCCCCCCCCCCCCCCCTCCACCACAACAACAACAAAGGGGGAAAAAAGTAGAGAAAGTTTTTTTTTCTTTTCTGTTCATCTGTTTGATGAGGTCGCTCTGCGAGGACGTGTTGCGGATTGTGATAAAAAAAAAAACAACACATGCAAATAAAATAAAAATTTAACTTTTTAAAAAATACATATTCACAGCTGAACGTTGAGGCCCCCCCCCCCCCCCAGTCTTGTTTCATGATGGCCCTGGTAATATTCCGAGATGCGCGCTCCCTCGCATGAATAAACAATAGAGGTGAACGAGTAAACATTTTTCGCTGCTGCGAAAAAGTTGAAAATGAATGCAGAGGCGGTGCGGGCTGCCTGGTTTGTGTGCTGCGTGCCCCTTCGCCCTTTGAAAACCCTTCGGTGCATAATCTCCTCTGCAGCTCTCACCTCTGCTAACTGACACTGCGCTTCCACCCGTGTTATTATTTCATGACCGGGATAGGAGACCCCATTTTCTCTCTTTCTTTTTTTATTTTAAATGTGTAACGGCGCCGCAGAGTGACCTGCTCGTGGCCCGAAAACGATCGCTGGATATATCCGCAAAGCGAACCGAGCGATTTAGGCCGATTTACTATTTTCGTGTTCCCGCAGAAACAGTTTCCTGCTTTCAGCGAATCGAGACTCATGCTCCGACGTGAACTTTAATGAAATCCAAAAGCTAGTGGCAGAGGAGAGGGGAAAAAAAAAATTCCTCTGAAGAAAAGCATCTGACTCCCGCCTCGCTTCGACTTCAATCCCTTTGCCTCGTCGTCGCCGGTCTCGGTGACTCTCTGTGATCCTCGACTCGAGCAGTGTTGGAGCTGCACAGCCGAACCTTTAACCCCTGGTAGGCCGTGCAAAGGAGGCAGGAGACGTGACCGCCAGGACGATGGAGAGTTTTAATACAGCAGCACATGCCCTCCGGGGGGGGGGTGTCGCCTGGTTTCCCCTGCAGACATTATGGGCGGTGAAATGAAGCACATCCATTTCCTGCAGCCCGAAGGATGACATGTGGCAAACTGGGAATCTCCGATTGGGGTCTGGTGGTCGTCGCCGTCACGCGAGCTCCTGCTGATTAACGGGGCCAAATGCTTGAATCCCGGATCGATTTTGCCCCCTCACAGGGTCGTCGTCGTGGTGACGATGAGCATCGTTGCCCCCGGCACAGCACGCGGTGCCGTGACTACCCAGGAAGAAAGAGCCGCCGCTGAACTGAAGCAATGGCGTCGCCACGGCAGTGACGTCACGGCTGCTGTAGCCCGCGTCATTACGGGCGGAGAGGGAGAAGGCCGAGACCCCGGAAAGGTAACTGATCAAAATAAGCAGCTTGGGGGGGGGGGGGGGGGGGGCAGAACTTTCGTGAGCACGAGTCCCCCAAGGCGGATCCCTCTGGGTTTTAGAGGAAAGCGTGTGAATGCACACACAAGCGCCACACGCCCACATAAGAACAAGGTTTGTTGGGGGGGGGGCTGCATTTATAAGCATTTCTTTAAACACTGCCTCTTCCTGCTGCAGCCGCCGTCTCCCCCAGGATGCATAATCAATGCCCCGCTGTGGTCCACAGCCGTCAACGCACGCCACTGCTCCTCCCGCTGCAGTGATGTTGGGGAAAAAACAGTTCGCAGATGTTTCCATTTAACACATACTCCGCCGGTTTCGGCGCCTTTTTTTTGTCGCCGCCGCGCTCTCTCGCGTCTCCCATTTGCGTGTATCACATCTCCAGGCCTCGTCTGCCACCTGCCAACACTTTACGTTTCTGCCAAGAGTTCCCGAAACCTCAGCGGATTTGGGGAATGACGCCCCCCGCGCAGGATGCGATCTTCCTCTCAGTGGGTATTTCAGTGATCAGCTTCTATTAGCGAGTTGATGCCTTCCCTTTTTCTAGCTATCACGATGTTATCTACTTACCTCCATCCATCCATCGTCTACCGCTTTATCCATTTAAGGGTCACAGGGGGCGCTGGAGCCAATCCCAGCTGACATTGGGCGAGAGGCGGGGTTCACCCTGGACAGGTCGCCAGCCTATCACAGGGCCACATACAGAGACGGACGACCATTCACTCTCACATTCACACCTACGGTCAATTTACAGTCTCCAATGAACCTGACCCCATTCTGCATGTCTCTGGACTGTGGGAGGAAGCCGGAGAACCCGGAGAGAACCCACGCATACGCCGTATACTGTATATCCCTGATGCTCAACCCCAGCCGTTTTTCAAAAAATCTCACCTCATTGGCCTACTTCATAAAATAAATAAAAAAAGAGTTTCTACATAAACGGCAGTGGGAATGTACTGCGGCCCAAGAAAATCTCACATCAAATCACAACGACAGCGCCTCCTTCTATAAACGAGCCTCAGGTGAACAGCGGCCTCTCAGTGTGCGGCTACTGTACGTTACAGTTGCATCACGTTGCCTCTCGCGTGCCTCGACGCAGCGGAGTCGGCGGCTGCAGTTTCCTTTACCAGCGGACAAACCTTTTTTTATTTATTTATTCATTTATTTTAACAGTAGAGCAGTCTTATGTAACTGCAACAAAAGGGCTTTGTGCTCCTTTCGTTATCTTGGATCACAGAGAACGTCAGGGCAGATCTCGTTAACGACGCGAGCAGAAGAGAATGGCAGACTTGGGTCTTTCATCTGCAAACAACCGCCTCTGTTTGGTAACACTGCACTGGTACCCTCAAGTCCATGTCATGATTATGATCTCGTAATTATAATTTCTAAGATTTTATGTGACCAGTGTCAAGGTCATGTTACCACAGGCCCCGGTACTATGGTGGTTATTTACATTAATGATGAATCTGCCCAGGGTTTTCTTTTTATTACACAATCAATCTTTTATTTGCCAGTAAAATGACAGGAAGCGCACAAGGTGATGTCTTCAAATATTATATATATATATATATATATATATATATATATATATATATATATATATATATAATTGTTTTTTATTTATAGATAGAAGAAGAAGAGATAGAAAAAAAAACCTGAAACTGAAAATTCTCACGTATGTGAAGCAGGCGTTTTCTTAATGAATAATTTAGGGGTTCATTGATCCGTTATCTTGACGAGTACAAATGAGTGAACAGATTAAGGCTAACAAATACACTTTCATTTCATAACGGGGAGAGAGAAAAATCCCTGTGTTTCAGCCCCGTATCTGAAATAATCTTCATCCTTACTAACACGCCTGAAAACGCAGATCACATGATCATATTCACATGATCATATTCACATGATCATATTCACATGATCATATTCACATGCACAATTGCAAACAGGAAGCGGATCGTCTTTTGTCACGGCGGCCGCCCCGGCTGCGGGAAAATACTACGAGCGAGACACAGACAGGCGTGAACGGGCAATGTAAGACCGGGGATTTCTTTTTCTCCTGACCGATGACAGAACGGAGCGGATGCCGGAAGAAAGTGTGGCAGGCAGCGCTTTGCATTCACTGCTGGTATTCGAGTCGTGACTAACCAGAAGGCGAGTGCGAGCGCGGGTGGCTGCACCGCTGTTTCCGAAAGTGGCCGTTTCTGTCCGCCCGTATTAAAATGCGCCCCCGGGGATTTCAGACTAAAAATGGGGCAGCGGTTTGTAGGGGGCCAGATCCCCGGAGCAGTGTGTGGACCTCAGGCGTGTAAACGCTGCAAAAAATGTCAAACTAAAAACATTCTTACTGTG